>NC_141991.1:176434021-176587469 GCF_049901715.1 Pseudonaja textilis
TCTTGATGGCTTCATGGACCCATCAGTGATCTTTTCTTGATTTGTTATTGCCTGGATCCAGGATGCTTCCTCAATTTTCCGCTTTAAACTGGAGTACTCATGGACTACATGAAAATACTAACTGGCCTCAGCCCTGCTTATCTTTCAAGCAAATACATGGGGTGTGTGAAAGAGCAAATACTGTTATATAATTGCAGATTAAGACATATGTTCTTTGTTTTCTTCAAATTTCCTTGCCCAGATCCCTATGTAGGTTTATTATATTTGTGTGTGAAAGAAAGAAAAACCAGTGGCAAGAGTTGTAATATTGAACCCATGTAGTGTGGGGGAATTCACTGGAGAAAGCAATTATGTTTGGAAGAGTTAGCCGTAAAAGGAAACCAGGCCACCAAAAAACATGGTGGGTGGACACCATCAAAGCTGATACCAGCCACAACAGAACAACTCAAAGAAGTAGTGCAAGATCAGAAGATGTGGAGAGATCTGGCCATAGAATTGCCAAAAGTTGGACATGAGTGAATAGATAACATCATCATCATCATGTTGCATAATATATATACATATCTTTTGCAGATGTGAGTGTACATAAATATGTTTTAGTTCTGTGTATTGAACCATGTCTAACATTGATGACAGGATCACGTCTTAGGTTCTGAAGTTCTAAGTGGTGAGGTGATGGTGCCAAGAAGACAGATGGAAAGAGTGAATTATTTGCGTCAAGCATTTTATGCCAGTTTGCTTCAGAACACTCCCCCAAACCAGGTGTTTGCTAGTATAATCAAATGTCAGCTACTAGAGGTTTCTCATTTTTTCACAGAAAAAGATAAATGCATGTGAAGATCTTATTTTCAGTAGAACTCACCTCAGCAATCTAATGTTTGATACAGATTTAAGTGCTTCTTTGTGCCATGGTTTCTTTACCTTCTGGCTCAATAATATAATATGAAATAAATCCTGAGGGGGAACTGCTCTCTAGAGAAATCTTTATTGCTTGTGATCAATCATGCAAATTGCATTGAAGTTAAAGAAATCTGGGAATTGATATTGGGCTGTAAATGTGAATAAATTGGGACCATAAGTGAATGGATCATTTGGTTGCAACCAATGTACATGGGAGAACAAATGGACCTGGGTTTTTTTTCCCAGTGCCACATTTCACTTGAAATTTTCTGGTTCCTCCTCTTCCTCCTCTCCTTCCCCAAAAAGGTTTTCCCCAAGACAATCCCTGCCAAATTAAGATCCAGATTAACTAAAGGAATTGTTATATTGCTTGACTTTAGATGAAATATTCCTCCTTTCAGAATGCCATAATTCTGTAGAATGCAATTGGGATTCCTTATCCTAAAATCTAGCAGTACTACTGAACTCTAATGTTTCCAGAAGTTTCCTTTTTATTTGACCTGAAATTAGGAAAGTAGTCCTGAACTTACTATCATTTACTTGGCATGAGTTTGAAATTATGGTGGCATTGAAAAAAGTGACTTACAACCATCTGGCACTTAACAATTGTTGCAGCATTTCTGTGGTTCGTATGATCAAAATTTTGGAGCTTGACAACCATTATGTATTTACGATGGCGGCAATGTCCCAGGATCATCTGATTGCCATTCCCAGCCAGCTTCCGATAAGAATACTCAATGGGGGAAGCAGGATTTGCTTAATAACCATATGATTCACTTAACTGTAGTGATTCATTTAACAACCATGGCAAAAATGAGAATAAAATTGGACACAATTCAACAACTGCCTTGCTGAGCAATGGAAATTGTGGTCCCAATTGGGGTTGTATTTGATAGAATGAATGTGCGTGAAGGGTTGCAATAATGAATAACGTGTGAAGGGTTGCAAACCATGAATGGATTGGCCTTTTTTGTTGTAGTTTCCACCATCTGGAATATCATCCCATCAGAAATTATATCATCCCTGTCTCTATTGGGGCTCCCATAATACTTGGCTCTGGGGTCAAACTTGGGCCCCTGGGTATGCGATAAAATACATACCTAGGTTATTTCTTGAGTGGCTGATGATTGCTCGTGTAATTTTTCCTCGATGCAGTATGTTTTTGTATATTTTGCATTATTTTTAATATTGTTAGTTACCCAACGTCACATACTTGAGATATATACATCTAAGAAATGATGGGAAAAGAATAGAATACAGAATAACAGAGTTGGAAGGACTTTGGAGGTTTTCCAGTCCAATCCCCTCCTCAGTCATATATCATTTGGGACATGTGGCTGTCCAATCTCTCCTTACAAACCTCCAGTGTTGGAGAAGAAAAGAAATAAAAAAGAAAATATGCAAACTAGCTATTATCAGGAAAAAAAGGCATTGTGACTGGCCCCTTAAAAGCGTCTTGACATGTTCTTGACAGATGTGGAGCCTAGAGTTCATTGGCCTGGTTGATGTACAGCTCAAATTAAAAACTCCACAAGGGCTAGTGTTTCAGTGTGTTTGCAGTAGCTATTAATTCTAACAGCTTCTACAGTCACTTTGCCAATTTTGTTCCATCCATCTTGCAGCATCGCTTCCAAAGTGCTTGCTTTTTCACACACCGGGATGCCCAGTGGTAAACAATGTATGTGCAGGGTCTCTTAATTATTATATCAATAATTCATTCTAAAAAATCATTTTAAAATTTTTTGCATCTAATTCTAAGTTATCTGGGATCCATCAGAAGCAAAGGCCACAAGGAACAGCATAGCAGGTGTGCTAGAAGATCTCATTATGTTGTTACCCCTTTGACTTTTTTTTATCTTTTGGAGCCAAATTATATGCTTTTCTTCTCTCTCATCATAACCATAGAGCAGGGGTGTCAAACTCGATTTCATTGAGGGTTGCATCAGGGTTGTGCTTGACCTCGGAGGGCCAGGGGTGGGCGTGGCCAGCTTGACATCACTTGTGTCGGGTTGGCACATGTGGTGGCTAAGTGCTAAGGCAGGACTTCCCTGAGACCCTCACTCACTCTCATTACCATCTCCTTCCTTCCTTCCTTCCTTCCTTCCTTCCTTCCTTCCTTCCTTCCTTCCTTCCTTCCTTCCCTCTTCATTCTCTTTTCTTCTTTCTTCCCCTCTTATATTTCATTCCTTGCTCTCTTCCCATTTATCTGTCAGCAGAAACAGCTTGGGTGGGGCAGTCCTTCACTGTTTCCATGGTGGCTACAGGCCAGATCTAACTACCCCATAGGGTGGATCCGGCCTGCAGGCCTTGAGTTTGACACCCCTGCCATACAGGAAAACGTTCTTATATACAGGTAGTCCTCTAATTACAACTATTTATTTAGTGACTGAAAAAAAGTGACTTAAGACTGTTTTTCACACTTATGACCCTTGGAGCATCCCCATAGTCACATGATCAAAATTCAGATGCTTGGCAACTGATCGTATTTATGATGGTTGAAGTGTCCCAGGGTCATGTGATCCCCTTTTGAGACTTTCTGTCAAGCAAAGTCAGTGGGGGGAGGCCAGATTCACTTAATAACTGTGTTACTAACTTAACAACTGCAGTGATTCATTTAACAACTCCGGCAAGAGAAGGCACAAATTGGAGCAAAATTCATTTAACTGTCCTTTTAGCAACAGAAATGTTGGGCTCAAATATGGTTGTAAGTCAAGGACTACTTGTAATAATAATAAGGGGAACTCTCAGATTTGTTTGTTTCATGGGACATATTTTATCCTGTGCCAACATGTTGCTTATAGGGAAACAGTAGGTTACAGAGGGTTAAAATTTTGTATCAGCTGATTTTTGTAAAATACGTAATCTGTCTTTAAATTTACATTTTGCTTATTCAAGTTTTCTATAACCACATGATTTGTGGTGAACTTCCATTGATTTTCAGTCCTGCTTTCCATAATGGGCATCAATCCACAAATGTTGTGAGTATTGTAGTGTACATTTTTCTAGTGATACAACTAACATATATAATTCACAAAATTTGTGCAATGTGACATACCACAAATTGAATTATTGTTTGTTTCCAGGTCGCTAACAGAACTGTGCAAAAGAAGGGGTCATATTTACAGAACGTATGAATGTACCTCCCTTAAAGTTTCTGCAGCTGGAGCAATAAAAATTTCATTCTAAGAAAAAATAAATTCCTAATAAGTTCCTCTATTCATTTTTTCAGTACATGTGATGCATATTTATCTGATGGGGTGGTAGTGGTGGTGGAATTCTTGGTAGCATGAAGGAAACATCTTATGTACAAGATTCCATTCCTTGCCTCTGTGATGGTGAAATAACAGCATGTTGGCACTTCCAGAACCAAGCATTTTCCCCACTATTTGCAATTGTCATTACATACCACTACAACAACTAGAAAGGGGGAGAGGAATTGTTTAAAATGGCTGTACGTGGAGAACAATAGGCTGAAGCTTTAAAAAATGGGGCAGGGGTGGGGCTTATTCCAAGACCATGTGCTTTTGCTAGTGGGCACAAGGCCTGCCCATAAACTATGCAAAATTTCATTCCTGCCAAAGGCAAGATTGCCTTTTCTGCCATTCTGAATATGATGCAGCTGGACTGCCAAGTATAAAAGCATCCAAGTCTGCAGAAATGTGGAGTTACCTATGGTGCAGGGCAAAGTTCATATATGGAAATATTGACTACATGCTGTGCTGAATTTCTTGAATAATATAATGATACTCTCCAATTAGAGATCATGCTGTAGCTTGTTTGTATTTTAAGGATGAAGATTGCCAGGTACTTCAAGTTTAATAGGGGTGGCCTGTTTCTGAACAAGTATTCTTTGTTTCACAATACATAAAAACACATCTGCATCATTTCATCATTATTCAGAAGGCTTCAGAAGTATTATTATTATAAAAAATTGCTAAGTTTTTTTTTTAAAAATAGAATAGAATCTATGCTGTATAAATATGTGGGTTTTATGAAATTACTTTAATACATAACTAATTACAACTTAATTGAGATTTTAGTTAAATTATAGTTAGTTTTGCTTTTAGTTGTTTTTAGTGCTATTCATTAGCAAAAAAGTAAACTGATTTAATGAAAACCAAAAGATAACTCTGGTAGTCATGTAAGTTGGAGAAATCAGTTTTGTAAAACTAAGCCATGTTGAACAATATATATTTGGACTGTTTTTTGAGGTATGGATAATTCCCGCCAAATCAGTTGACATTCATATCTCACTACTAATACTAATAGGATAAATATGTTATTTGCAGAAACTCCAACAAACACTGATATACATTGCTTTTACATAGGATTGTAATTAAAAAGAGTAATGGTACATTAGATTATATTACAGATTATTCTTTTAAATTTTTTGTTCCTTTGACTCAGTGTGGCTTCTGGTGACTTCCTGGACAAGTCTCTAAAGTTTTCTTGGCATGATTTTGGAAGTGGTTTGCCATTACCTTCTTCCTAGGGCTGAGAGAGACAGACTTGGGCAAGGTCACCCAACTGGCTTTGTGCTTAAAATGGGACTAGAATTCAGTTTCTAGTCTAATGCTTCAGCTTTCCTACATAAACCAGACACAACAGGATAACTAATTCTACTTTATTGTAAGGCTACATTAACAGAATGTTCCAAGTCTGAAGGGACAACTTTTCCATCTCCAATTTTAATGACTTAATCCATTAGGATGGATCTTTCCTAAATTTCTTTTTCTGACTGGTAAGTGACTCCTGCCCCTCTTCTCTTACGGTTTCCTGGATAGCATCTTCCCCCTCTTTCTGTAAGGTCATCCATACATGCAATTACACTTAACCTCTACATGAAATTGGCTCTCATATTGCAGAATAGCAAGGAATATTCTCTTAAATATTAAAAAAATCTAAATGGAAACAGAACTTAAGATGAAGGATCCAGTTATCTTTTGATAATGCTGAGGAAAAAAACCTCTCATGCCCCCACTGACTCCCATGGAGCTAGGAAATCTTGTGGGCAGTTCTGGTCCATGGCAGGAAGTTTATTTGAATACAAAATACAGATTAAAAACCCTTCGCATTCATAGACAGCCACTGAACAAGATCATTGATAAACTCCATATTTTTAAACTCAATTTGGAAGTCCTCAAACAGAGGAGAGAGAAGCATCTTCTGATAATCCTTTAAAATAAATGAACAGCCTACAAAATTAGACACATAGCCTTTCTATATAAGAAGGAGTCCTAATTCCAACAGAATAGTAAAATTAAATCTGAGAGCCTAAAGGGTTTTGGATGTTGACAATGATGATTGATGTTAGCACAATAAATTGTTTTTGAAATGGGAATGGATGCTTGCATTTGCAAAAGTATATGTGTTTATTTGATACGCAGGTCAACAATTAAAAAAATTGCTGTACTAGCAATAGTTGCTTATGTGAGCCCAGATAGCTTTCTGGATCAGTGCTTCCATCATTGCCCTTTAGGCAATAATTTGAATAGTACATTTCAGCATGAAGAGAGAAACCCATTTTTAAAATACACTTTCGATGGTGACAAATAACCACAAAATAATTGAGGCAATTTATCTTGAAAAGATCAAGTGTTTTGGGGCGTTCAATATTTTAATTTATTTTGTAGCATGGAACAAGAAAGGATTTATTTGCTAGCACAAATTGGTTAAAAATTAAACCTAAATTCCTTTTAGGTTTAATTTTCAAATTTAAATACATTTTTCATCAAGTTATTAATATTTTATTAATAAAATAAGTATTAGGCTATTTTATATGTTATGGTTTCCTTACCTTTTCAACTATTTTATTTTGTACTTGAATATAAAATGCATTCAGGTCCTGAAGATTCAGGCTACAAGGATATGTTGTTTGAGCAGAGAAAAACAAGAATTGAATCAAATGATGCCAGCTGAGCTGAACTTCTACAATTTCTTACTGATGGATGTCAGCATAAAGCTTTTTAGAACTAGATAAATTCTTGGCTGTTCAGAAAAGTGGCTCCATAGGAGAGTGTTGTGGTTCGCCGGCAGCAGGTGCAGATGGCAGTGGTCTCTAATAGCGAGGACTCTGAGGAGGGGTCTGCGTGTGATACAGGGATGGAGTCAGGACTGTCGGAGGTTGCTGCCTTCGGAGCTTGTGGAGTCAGAAGTGACGCAGAGGACCCTGGGGAGCCTGTGCCCAGTGCATGTGCGCGCAGGGCTGCTTGAAGGAAAGAGCAGCTGAAGCAGCAAGGGTGACTCAGGAGTAAGGCTGGAAAGTGATGGTCCCTCCCATAAGGGATAAAAACTAGCCCTCGGGGATGTGTTCTTTGCAGGAAGCAAAGAAGTTCTTTCGACTCATAGTCCTGGTTGAAACCCTGCTTACTCCAGTTTGTTTTTGAAACTTCTGTCGGTGGATATTTAATCAGTAATTAGTCTTCTGTTCTTGGCAGCCTTTTGCAACCTTGAAAGGGCTTGCTTTTAATATCGGACAATTAGGTTTACATGTCTCTTGGTTGGGAATGCACTGAATTCCCAGCACCACATTAAAAAAAGGTTTGCTTTTATACATAATTTGTATCTGTTTAATGTGAACAAGGCTTGGGTCAGTACAGGAGAGGGTGTTAGTGGCAACAAAACAATTATAGGATTCCACCTTAAAGAATGTTCCATTAGTTATTTGGAAGCACGCTTCTCATTTTTGAGTGTGCATGCCTGTACATGTATGTTGAAGACTTGTTAGTGTTTTGGGGATAAACCCACGAGCAGAGTGCACAGCAGCAGTCAAGCCAGGCAGCCAAATGAGAGTGAGGCTGGGCCCAGGAGTATACACACACTTGAGACAAAAAACACTGTTTGTGGTTTTTAAATAGATATTTAATTCACACAGAGATTAAGAATAGTCATTCAGTCCATATGTCAGTATCCAGTATATCAATCCAGTTACCTAGTCTTTTAAACAGTAAATACAATGTCTTTATCTGCTTGTTAATCTTCTTCTTCTGATACCTTTCTCTCAAAGACAATGCTGAATCCACAGCTCACCAAGCAAACAGTCCTTGTGTTCAGTAGAGAGAAGTATCTTGCACAGTAGACATCTCATACAGGAGGAAACAGTAGTAGGCAGACAGACAGCAGACAGACCAGAGACCGGTAACACCAGGAACCAGGAACTCGAAACAGGAATCAGACCAGGAAGTGTTCAAACCAGTTGGTGTATTCATATACCCAACAAGACTAACCAACTTTAATAAGTCAGACATTTCATATGAAACAATGTACGTTAGAGGGAGTTGCTTACAGAATTATAATTATCACGTGAAAGTACATATGCATTTTTGGTTTTGTTTTAAATTTATTGGAAATTAAACACTGGGGTTGAAAGAACATGTAATGCTATCAAGAAGATGTAAGTTTTATATGAGAAAAAAATTCCTGCAATAGTAATTGTTTTAAATTTATTGGAAATTTAACGCAATGGAGTTGAAAGTACATGTAATGCTATCAAGAAAATGTAGGTTTTATATGAGAAAAAAAAAATTCCTGCAATAGTCATGTTTGATTTTCATCATTGTTTAGCCAGAACAGATAAGATAAGCCTCTGGAATCTCAGTTTACCTTTTAAATGTTTTCTGAGGTGCAAGGGAGGGATTGAACACTTGGTTATGGCTTAAATACAAAAGAGTTATAAAACTTTCCAAAATATACATAAGATAAACGTAGAGGGCAAGTAAATTTCAAGTGTTCAAGCCGTAACAGAACATTTTTCTCCCACTTGTTTCAGGGAGAAAAATATTAGCGCTATATTTTGGACATATTTTCTGTATCTAAATTTAACATACATTTCTATTGTGAATATTAATTTCCATAAAGTAACAAAATAAGAGACGAGAAATGGAGCATATTATGAGAAATTATGCTATACACACCATTAGAATACATTACTGAATAATTGAATCAGATTCTAGACTAGCAGTAATCAAACATTTCGGTCTCAGGCTCTCTTCACATTCCTAAAAGTGATTGAGGGCCTCACAGAACTCTGGTTTATGGAATTATATCTATTAATATTTACTGTATTGCAGAGCTCTCCAAACTTGGCAACTTTAAGACTGATGGACTTCAACTCCCCTTCCTCAATGGTTTGTTCTATGACATGACATCTTTTGAGCTACGAGTGTTTTTGTTAGGCCAACTAACTCAGAGTTCCCTGATCCATCTTTTCCCCATTTTGAATATAGGAGAAATTATTCTTTTTTAGGCATCTGGTGTTTCATCTTTTTTCAGCTTTTGTAAAGATAATATATTAAAATTATTCCAGACCATGCTCTTTAGAACTCAATTATGCAATTTATTTAGACCTATGGATTTAAATTAATTCAAAGTAAATAGATTTTCCCCTGCAAAGTTTTATCTATCTCAAGTTTCAGTTTTATCCTTCCAAATCTTACTCTTGTCTGTTGCCTGATGGAACGTGTTGGAGAAGGCTGGATCCAAATTGTATTTAAGTAGCCTATTTTTCATTTCTTAACTGTCATCCATTTCCTGCCTTCACGGTACAGCTGATACACAGAATCTTTTTATTTTGACCCCCATTGACATTTTTACCCTCACCAATTAACATATTTTGACCTTAAATGTTCTTGTCTTTCTGTTGTTCTGGATAAGCAGGGTATGCTCTCTAGTCCATTTTTCCATTTGATTATGTATATGTATGTGATATATATGTATGTATATCTCCTTTCAATTTACATACACAGTGCATGCAGCACACAGACATTTTCTCTTGGTTCTCCTTGATGCCTCCTCTTTTCTGGTTGAAACTCTTTGCAATTTGACTTTTAACAGAAGCACCAGATCTAAGCCTTCAAATATCAGGCAACTGTTAGACGGTAGCAAAGAAATATAGAAATGTTAACTCTTCGGTCTAATAGCCAATGATCATTTTGATTTTTGCAGCCCAACGTAGGAGAAGGAGGGGAAAAGGGAGAAGGCAGAGGGACGGGAGGAACAGACAAACAGACTGTTAAACACTTAAGGACTGATAAAGGTGTTTTGTTGCAATCATAAGCATCATCAGGAGAACTTTGAATTGGTTGAAAACACAAACTCTTAAGGAAGGATTAAATTAATGCTCTTTAAAATTAAACAATTTAAATGAATGTTTTATGAGCTGCAGCTCATCTGAGGTCACAGACTATCATAGTCCGATAACTCACTCAGTAATCACAGAAACGAAAAATTCCCCAGTTAATAGAATCTGCAGTTTAGAAATCCTCCCCCCTCCTCCACTTTCCAAGTTAGTAGAGACTGCCTTAAACTCCCTAGGTGTTTAAGTTTCCTAGGTAGATCTTCAAAGGGCATGGTAATAACAGTGCATGTTTTTTGCAGGAACATTTGTCTCCGTATCAAGGGATAATTGTCAGTAAATTCAATAAGCCTACAAAGTTCTGCCTTATCTCTAATCTGCACTTTTGACAGATAATACACATCATAATCTGCAAAGCCCAGTTGACACACATTTATTTGGATTGCTTATAGTAGTGAGTCATCATGTACTATGATTCTTTTAATCCTTTTGCAAGGCATAGCTGCATCCCCCTTGTCTTTTCTATTTTCTGTTCTGCACCATTTCTTTTTCTTCCCATGAGGTTTTAGAATGGTTTCTTCTCCGCAAATGGCCTGAAAGCATTTTCTGACTGTCAGCAGTGCAGAATATTTTATAAGTCTCTTGCTTCCACTTATCACTCTGTTCCATTGGGCTTGTTCCATTGTTTGCCTTCGTTATGGAGAGTTGCTTTCTCTATCAGCTCTGTATCTTTCTTGGATCTGCTAAACCGTCATTCCGTTTGATAAGATGTGAGCCCTCCCATCCTGTGGCTTCCACCTCCAATACTGCTGAAGTTTTCATGAGTTGCAAAATATGCCAGACTGCTTAGGCAGACACACAAACTTGCCTTAAGCACTGTGCATCATGACTGCTGAGTTCCGACCATTTATTTTTTATTTTTGTTTCTTAAGGTGCTACCAGTACAGCGTTTTTATATCTTTTAGTTCCTTTCTCAGACTCTTGACATAGCCCAACGTACACTGATTACCTTGAAAAAAATGCTGCTGGGAACTTTTTCTGCTACTCAGACTCCACTGCTTCTGTTTCAGAGTCTGTTTTCTCAATTGGCATACTTGCTGGAATTTGGCTACTTTACATTCCTCCTGTGCGTAACAAATTCACACAATACTTGGATCAACCAGAAGTAAGATTTATTAAAAGTTTTTGCAAAAACTGGTGGAACTTCAACTTAGCACAGCAACAGAAATCTACAACTAGTTACAGATTTCAGCATATTTTATATCAGGGGTCCCCAACCACCGGTCCCCGGACCGATACCGGTCCGTGGATAATTTTTTACCGGGCCGCAAAGCTTGGGCACCGCCATCTTGTTTTGACAGCACTTCCGGGTTTTCGGTTGCTTCCGGGTTTTTGGTTGGAAAGCAGCGTTTGGGTGCTCGCGCCTTAGTTTCGTCGAAGGGGGGGCGGCTTCGAATGAAGAGCCATCCCGATGGCGGTGGAATCTCGCGTTACTCAGGTACTGGTCCGTGGAAGAATAAATAATCGTGAAACTGGTCCCTGGTTCAAAAAAGGTTGGGGGCCACTGTTTTATACAGTTCACCAACCGCTTGTCCCTCTGGTTGATAGGCCCAGGTCAGTCACATGTTATCAGTCCACCTATAATCTTCTATTCTACTTACACTTTAAAATTAGTTAGGCCTGTGTTGCTAAGCACCCAGCCCCTTCAGTTCTCATCTTCTTGGCATTCTCTTGTTTTTCTGTACCACCCAGTACTGGTACATATCTCAAGCCAGAAGCTGGGTATGTCCAGGTTTCACATGCCAGGCAAACATGGCTATCCTTTAGATGTGTAATGGTGCGGCTATACTTTAAAATACCAACTCTAAGCAAATGAACAAAGAATAAACCTTATAAATTGTATAATACGTCTTCCATAACCTATATGATACTCTACATTACGGACAATTACAAGTAATATTGTATTTATTAGCCAGTGTGCCCCATTATCATCTAGATTCCTATGATCTACATGGATTCTTCAGTTGTTATAGAAGGCTCTGTCAGAGCTGAAGTACCTTAAATAGTACTCATTTTTAACAATTGGCAGTTGGCTCACTGTTCGTATGGAACTGTTTCATAATCGCCAGTATTAAATTCTGAAGTGAGATTCTCATATCTATCAAAATAGAGGAAATGCAAAACTGTCTGAAAATGTTAAGACAGAAAAGCAAACAATCTTTTAGGAATAATGTTTCCCCAAGAATGAAACCAAAAGTATTGAACTAAAAGAGTAAGGAGAATTTTGAGGAGTTCAGATCTTTTTTCTGACTTTTCAAAGCAATTTTAAATTACTGAGATATGTTTAAAAGTTAATTGTAAGGATTTAGACATTTTGGAAACTGTCTGGAAGAAGTACCTCTGTCTTCCCTTGCACAAGCCTGAAAAAGCACCAGTACCAGCACCATTTTTTTCAAGCCTGCGCAGAAACTAAAAATAAAAACTGGGTTACTTTATTGACTAACAGCTGCTGTGCTCATATAATATCCCTGAAGCACTTTTTCACAATTGTTATCAAATATACACAAATGACTATTAACTAAACAATTTTAAATCCCCCAAATTATCTTTTTATTTGCTCTTATATGTGCCAGTTCCCTCTAGAAAAAGATCCATTATGGGTATCGAAGTTGCCCACTTATGGCTCCACTATATTGGGAGTTCTATTTCAGTTTTGAAATAGTGCCCAATTATTTTCACTGAACAAATGACTGCTCCATGGTAGGAATAGACAGTGATGAATGTTAGTGGCAGACTTAGATCAGGGGTGTCCAACTTTGGCCAATTTTAAGACTTGTGGATTTCAACTCCCAGAATTCCCCTGCCAGCCTCTCACAGAAGCACTGTGCCAAAACTTCATACCTGCTAGACATCCCTGCTCTATCCACAAAGTTGTGTGCTGCAGCTGCCAAAAAAGCCAACACAGTCTTAAGCTTCCTTAACAGAGGGATATTTTCAAGATCCCATGAAGTATTAATGCCATTTTATAATGCCTTGGTAAGACCACACTAGGGCTACTGCATCCAGTTTTGGTCGGCATGATGTAAAAAAGATGTTGAGACTCTAGAAAGAGAGTGCAGGGAAGAGCAACAAAGATGATTAGTGGACTGGAAGCTAAAACAGAATGGTTGCTGGAATTGGGCGTGTCTAGTTTAATGAAAAGAAGGACTAGGGGTGACATTATAATAGTCTTCTGATACCTCAGGGGCTACCACAAAGAAGAGGGAGTAAAGCTATTCTCCAAAGCACCTGAAGGCAGGACCAGAAGCAATGGATGGAATCTGATCAAAGAGAGAACCAATCTAGAACTAAGGAGAAATTTCCTAATGGAACAATTAACCAGTGGAACCACTTGCCTCCAGAAGTTGTGGATACTCCACCACTGGAAGTTTTTGAGAAGAGATTGGACAGCCATTTGTCTGAAATGGCATAGGGAACTGATGGCTAACCTTTTTGGCACCGAGTGCCCAAAGTGTATGTGTGCATGCATCCCCCAAATACAATATGCGCGTGTACTCCGTGCATGCGCCCCGCCCCAAAGACCAGCTGGCCGACAGGAAGCACATGTGCGCATGTGTGGCAGAGCTGGGCTTCAGTGACAGCTCCTGTGCCCACAAAGAGGGCTCTGTGTGCCACTTCTGGCACACGTGCCATAGGTTCGCCATCACGGGCATAGGGTTTCCTGACTGAGTAGGGGGTTGGACTAGAAGACCTCCAAGATCTCTTCCAACTGTTATTTTGGACTGAACTGGTCAGTTGGTGGTAAGCTCTGTGCTAAATACATATATGTCCCTTCCATTGATGACTAGATTTCATTTTTGTGATTATATCATCCAATAATATAGTGGAAGAAAGGAAAGAATTATTTGGTTGTCACATTTATTTTGAGAAATGGAATTAAATCATCATTTACCTCCTGAAATTCAACACTTATTCAAAATATGTTGGTAAATACATAATTTTTTGTATATTTTTTCTTTTGATAGTCTTAAAGCTAATGCAGCATAGAAATAAAATTTAAGCTTGTGTTATTCGCATAGCGATGAGACAGTGGGGCTTTAGAAAAATGCATACTGTTAACTTTAGAAATAATTTTAAAAAGCAGAGTGAGGTACTTATTAATATAACATTCAAAAGCTATGGCCATATTCTAACAAAAATATACAGCTTAGGAATCTGAAGGAAAAATGCTTTTGCTGGATCAGAGCTAAAATCATGAGGATGGCTCACTAAGCAATTTGAGATGATCAGCACAGGAACTACATTTTGAGTGACGCAGAAAGGAACTCAGTTAATCTTTTTATTGTGTTACACTGTTGATTCCAGAGAGAGAGATGTATATATTGTATGTTAACATTTTCTGCCACAACAACAACATATTTTGGGTAACAGCAATAGAACTTAGACTTATATGCCACTTTACAGTGCTTTACAGCCCTCTCTAAGCGATTTGCAGAGTCAGCATATTACCCCCAACCATCTGGGTCCTCATTTTACCAACCTCGGAAGGATGGAAGGCTAAGTCAACCTTGAGCCAGTGAGAATCGAACTGCTGAACTTCTGGCAGCTGGCAGTCAGCAGAAGTATAAAAGAGATATTTCAAATGTAAAGGAATAGTTGTTAGAAATGTGTAGTTTCTGTTTCGAAAAGGCAATATTTTCTGTTAATCAAGGCAAGATATATTGCTATGGCAGAGATTTTGTGATATTTTATGTAGTAATATTTTATATATTGATTATATTATAGTTGTATTTTTATTAGTAACATTGATAAATATAATAAATTATTTTCCCTTCTTCTTTGAATCTTAGGTTTGCAATCTGGAAGGAGTCTGCTTCTTCATATCTTTGCCTGATGCCTTCTTAGCCAAATGAAATGAAATGGCAATAATGAAGCCATCCTTTTTTCAAAGTAGAACTTTTTTCATTGATGGGAAGTTCACCACAAAATGCTTTTATCACATCAGTTGATCCCCTCATCTCAAACTACGGTATAGGTAGTTCTCGACTTATTACCACAATTTAGCCCAAAATTTCTGTTGTTAAGCAAGACAGTTTTTAAGTCAGTTTTGCCTCATGTTATGATCTTTCTTGCCACAGTTGTTAAGGGTATCATAGCAGTTGTTTGGTTAGTTACATGTTTGTTAAGTGACTGGTTTCCTTGTTGACTTTGCTTTTCAGAAGGTTGCTCCTAAGGCTAGATATTGAGGAAAAGTGTTTTTAAAATGACTAGCTTGAGGAAACTACAGTATATTTTTCTGGCATTGAATATGGAGATGATTATAGTCCCAAGGGTGAGATATATGTTAAGAGATTTCTGATGCAGACTCTTTAAAAGTCTATTCAGTGGGGAGCTTTTAATGAATTCTTAGCATCTGTGTAACTACTTAGAACCAAATGGCAACTTATCTGAGTCAGCTCATACAATTGCCTGAATTTTAAAATGAATATCATTTTTACTTATCCCTTTGTGTACCGCTACTGTATTTCTCTGAACAAAAATAATTTGACTAATGAAAAAATTATGTCAGTAACAAGTGACCATAGTAAGGTCATTGCAAAGATGGATTATTCTAATTTTCAGACATTGAAGAATGGGAAAGCTTTTCTAACAAAGACCCCACAGTATTTACAACCTTTTCAAATTACTTCTAATGTTATATTGGGAGTTCCAATCACTGATTAAAAAGTCATCACTAGGATACCTCTAAATTATTGAGAAATTATCTAGAAAGAGTGCAGAGTCCCCTAATCATCTTTGTTGCTCTAAAACTGGAGGTTTTAAAGAAGAGATTGGACAACCATTTGGCTGAAATGGTATACGGCAGGGGTGTCATTGTCATATGACTATTACAGCTTTTTTCCCCTTCGCTAAACCAGGCGTGGGGGTGGGTAGTGCGTGATGCATCTGGCCCACAGGCCATGAACTTGACAACCCTCCTGCTTAAGCTAGCAAAACTTCCAAGGTCCCTTCCAACTCTGCTATTCTGCTATTGATTATAATTATCTATCTATATGTTACTCTGTTGTCTTAGTCCTCCTTTCCCCAGAATCTATATTATTCCAACCTCCCACATTCTGAGGGTGGCACCACCGCTCCCATTCAGGTGTACAATTGTTGAATGTAAATGTGATAGTTATGCAGCTACCAGTATAGTGTATTGGAGAGAGAATGAAAAGGGAAGCTTTCAGTGCATCATCTTCTTGAGGCAAATAACAGTTCATATTAAAAAAATTTGACCTTTTATATGCTATCTTTCTAGGGCAGTGTCTTCCAACATTTCAGCTTTTTTTCCTATCGCTGATCCAAACTTAGAGACTTATGATAAGTCAGCCATTTGTGTTAGCCCAGTGGTTCTCAACTTGTGGTCTGAAGACTCTTGGGGGTGTCCACGAAGGCTTGAAGAAGTTATGATTATGATTTAAATCTTGAGTTAAGTCTTGGGGGGGGGTCCGTGGCCATGATCCATGGCCACAAAAGGTATGTAACAAGGGTCCATGGTGAAGA
Source organism: Pseudonaja textilis (assembly GCF_049901715.1). Lineage (NCBI taxonomy): Eukaryota > Metazoa > Chordata > Lepidosauria > Squamata > Elapidae > Pseudonaja > Pseudonaja textilis. The sequence goes on from NC_141991.1 coordinate 176,450,541, forward strand.
GAAGGTTGAGAATCACTGTGCTAACCTATAAAATGGTTCTTGTGCTGAGAGCCACAAAGTGTTTTCCAGCACAATCCGGATTTTTATGTATTCCGCATTCTCAATGTGGCATATCTAACCTAATGATTTTTACAATCCACTTTAACCTTCACTTTGATGTACCACAGATACTTGGCTCATGTCTTCTATTGGTCAGCAGCACCTATTCTTCCATTCAAACCAGTCAGCAAACTGCAAAACACAATTTAAAATTCGGTAAACAAAATTTTCTTTTACCTTTGTGTCTTGTAACGAACGTCTTCTGTTTAACTTGTAGTTTTTTACACCTGTCATACAGATTTAGATATATCATTTTCCCATTGTTTAAATGGTGCATCCATTTCAAAACACGTATTGTCGGAGCAAAAATATCCTTCCAGGTAAGGACATTCATTTTTATCATAGTAATTCTCCACAGCAATAACGATTTTAGTTTCTCTCATTTTAACATATCTTTTTAACCTTCATTCCATGTCTTAACATAGGTATTTCTTTAGCTGCAAATTAATTACATCTGAAAATGTTTAAGAAAGTGAGCCTTCTACAAAGCTTGGGTCCATATAGGTTGAATTACAGCTATGAGTTTGGTTGAAATCCATCTATTCCCAACACCTCAACTCATGAATCAACTGCAAAAACTTTTAGTTCCTGCACTCTACTCATAAAGAACAACTGTCTTAAAATATAGTTATCTCACAAAGGCATGATCGAACAAAAGTTTAGTCAAATTTCTTTTTTTAATAGTGATATTATGATTTATAAGTTTGTATTGACAATAAGAGTTATTATACAAGGTAATTGTAATTGTGACTATGAGAGGAGTGCACAAAACTGATGAACCAACCGACTCACTGTTTGTATATAAATATGGGGGAGCTGATGTTTTTATGTTTTGTCTGTTTGTTTGTATGTCAAAAAACAATAAAAAAATTTTTTAAAAAAAGAACAACTGTCCGGAATGCCAGTGGGTGATCTCACGATGTTCCCTTTAACTGGAAAGATCTTGTTGGCCAGAATTTGCCTTCTCCCTGCTAATCTCTACCACTGCACTGTCTCAACTCTTTCAAGGTCATCTAGTTCATCATAGATGAACTGGAAGTCTAATTTTCATCCGTTTGGATATGTTTGTAAAATGTTACAAAAGAAACACATTTTCTTTCTATGATTGTTACTATCAGTGACATAATAACAGAGGACACAAGAAGTTTTGCATTTCCCATTTAATTTGAAAAATGTCTTTTCTACCAGAAGTTTGGAGAAAACAAAGAGTAAAAGCGTAAGGCAGATCAATGTGTGCCTTCTGTACAGTCTATAGAAGACTGGTATTAGTCACAAAAGACCAAAACAGCTGCTCTAAGCAATACACCAAAAGCAACGCAGCTGCTGTAGTAATTTCTGGGTTTTACTACTCTAGTGGGAAAGATTATAGCAGCTGTTTTGTTTTATTGTATGTTCACCAAATACTATAGAAAGAATCTTTTCTGGGACCTCACATTTTTTTAAACATTGCGTTTACTTGATTCTGATGCAGCATGATAGTTAAAATATAATCACTCTTAACCATTACCAACACAAACTTAGCTTAATACAGCGTGTGAGGTTTATTATGGTGCAACATCTAATTGAATTGATGTGAATATATTGAGTTTTACCTTTTAAGAAACAATAGTTGATTTGACTTACTAAACTGCACAGCCAGACACATGTTATTGAAGAGATAAAAAATAAAGCATTCTGAGAAGATTTCATATAAAATCACACTTAGAAACACTAGTTTGATTGTGTTAAAAATGAAGTTGTGATTGTAAATAAATTTTGATTGCAAATAAATAAACAGACTGTCATTGGACATGAATTTTTATAACCACCAGTCTCTAACTACTGAGTGCTTTTGAGTGAGGAGAGGAAACTGATCTTCCAGGTCTGGATAGAACATAGAATAATATATAGTCCAACCTCCCACTTCAAGCAGGAGATTCTATGCCATGTCAGACAAATGGTGGTCCACTTTCTTTGAAAGCCTCCAGTGGTGGAGCACTCACAACTTCTGGAGGCAAGCTATTGCACTGGTTGATTGTTCTCACCATTAGGAAATTTCTTCTTAGTTTTAGGTTGCTTCTCTCCTTTCCATCAATTTTCTCATCTTGCTGTTTGGACTGTGGAAAATACACTGCTCAAAAAAATAAAGGGAACACTTAAACAACACAAATCAGTCACACTTCTGTGAAATCAAACTGTCCACTTAGGTAGCAACACTGACTGACAATCAATTTCACATGCTGTTGTGCAAATGGAATAGACAACAGGTGGAAAGCAGAGGCAGTTAGCAAGACGTCCCTAATAAAGGAGTGGTGCTGCAGGTGGTGACGACAGACCACTTCTCAGTTCCTATGCTTTCTGGCTGATGGTTTGGTCACTTGTGAATGCTGGGGGTGCTTTCACTCTAGTGGTAGCATGAGACGGAGTCCACAACCCACACAAGTGGCTCAGGTAGTGCAGCTCATCCAGGATGGCACATCAAAGCGAGCTGTGGCAAGAAGGTTTGGTGTGTCTGTCAGCATAGTGTCCAGAGCATGGAGGTGCTACCAGGAGACAGGCCAGTACATCAGGAGACGTGGAGGAGGCCGTAGGAGGGCAACAAGCCAGCATTAGGACCGCTACTTCCGCCTTTGTGCAAGGAGGGACAGGAGGAGCACTGCCAGAGCCCTGCAAAATGACCTCCAGCGGGCCACATATGTGTATGTGGCTGCTCAAACAGTCAGAAACAAATTTCCATGAGGGTGGTATGAGGGCCCAACGTCCACAGGTAGGGGTTGTGCTTACAGCCCAACACTGTGCAGGACATTTGGCATTTGCCAGAGAACACCAACATTGGCAAATTCGCCACTGGTGCCCTGTGCTCTTCACAGATGAAAGCAGGTTCACACTGAGTATATGTGATAGACGTGACAGGGTCTGGAGACGCCGTGGAGAACGTTCTGCTGCCTGCAACGTCCTCCAATATGACCGGTTTGGCAGTGGGTCAGTAATGGTGTGGGGTGGCATTTCTTTAGTGGGCCGCACAGCCCTCCATGTGCTTGCCAGAGGTAGCCTGACTGCCATTAGGTACCAAGATGAGATCCTCAGACCCCTTGTGAGATCATATGCTGGTGCGGTTGGCCCTGGGTTCTTCCTAATGCAAGACAATGCTAGACCTCATGTGGCTGGAGTGTGTCAGCAGTTCCTGCAAGATGAAGGCATTGGTGCTATGGACTGGCCCACCCGTTCCCCAGACCTGAATCCAATTGAGCACAACTGGGACATGTCTCGCTCCATCCACCAACGCCATGTTGCACCACAGACTGTCCAGGAGTTGGGGGATGCTTTAGTCCAGGTGTGGGAGGAGATCCTTCAGGAGACCATCCGCCACTTCATCAGAAGCATGCCCAGGTGTTGTTGGGAGGTCATACAGGCACGTGGACGCCACACACACACTACTGAGCCTCATTTTGACTTGTTTTAAGGACATTACATCAAAGTTGGATCAGCCTGTAGTGTTTTTTTCCACTTTAATTTGGAGTGTAACTCCAAATCCAGACCTCCATGGGTTGCTAAATTTGATTTCCATTGATACTTTTTGTATGATTTTGTTAGCACATTTAGCTGTGTAATGAACAACGTATTTAATAAGAATATTTCATTCATTCAGATCTAGGATGTCTTATTTTTGTGTTCCTTTTATTTTTTTGAGCAGTGTAGTTTGACCCTGTCATCTTTGTAGGAGCCCCTCAAATATTGGAACAGTGCTATTATATCACCCCTACTCCTGTAACCGTTCTTTGTATATTTTAGCTTCCAGGCCCCTAATCATTTTTGTTGCTCTTCTCAGCTAGAATGAAATTTTCAGCTTTCTAGCTGGTCAGTATTGCCTATTGAGAGACAGTAATTCAGAAATATCTAGCAGAGCTGCCTTGAGAAAATAATGAGATAACCATTATCAACTGCATGACTTTGTCACCTGCTTATCAATATTCAGACCTGTTAGGGTTTCCCACACTCGTATTTATATTTCTTAGATCCAACAAATAAATTATATCAAACGTTAGCTGCTTTTGTTTAATGACTGGACCTGTTGCAGTTTCTAATCAAACAGTACAGGTTGTTGAGATCATTTTAAAAGGAGCTTTCATAGTTTGAAATTGGTTGAAAATGTGGAAACAGAGAAGCATTTAGTAGCCATGGAAAGTTTCAGTACAAATAAGAAATAGAAACTCTATTTCTGGAACTGGAACTAGAAGTGGCTAAATATTCTTAGAATGCAGTTTCTTTTACTGCATGTACTGCATGTAGCTGGTTAACTGTGTTGCCCTCTGTAAAAGCATCTGTTTGCACCATTTTCTGATTCCAGGGTGGTAACTGGAAATAAAGGCAATGAAGCGCTTTGTGTTCCCTTACAAATGATAATATTGCATAACTTTTTGTGGACTAAGACCCAGTTCTTCAGATAAACGAAGCATAATATTTCTGCCCATTAAGAACATTTGGCAGGCAAACATTCTTATGAGAAAACAAATGTATTCTTACCTCCACGCATTATGTCTATTGACTGGGATCACTGACAAACATTTTTTAATTTCATGAAATTTATTTTTTGTTAATATTTAATGCACTTAAATAACATATTAGTCAGACTGTAGGGTTTGCCCTGATTAGTATTTGCTTGGGAACCATTTGAGAATTGTAGTCTAGATGTGGAAGTTAAAAATAACAATCTTAGAAAAGGCAATAACAAATCACTTTTATCAAGAAGCCTATATGGAATTGCCCATAAACTTACCAGAAATCGTTTATTTTTTTGTGTCAAGCTTGCCTATTCTATATTAATTTTGTCGAGCCCCATCTGCAGAGCAGTCTTCCTATGAGTCCCTCTTACACTTTTTAGCATGGTATTTCTGCTTGCAAGCTTCAGCAATAAATCACTTAGACAATTGATAGGGTAAACGTATCTTGAGATTCTGACATATCAAGGTTGGAAAGACTGGTCTTCTGAGAATCTCTGAGGTGAACAATTTGTCCTGTGGTACACTAGGCCTGGAAAACAAAGCAGCTAGAGCTAAACAAAAAAATTCTCTAGATTGGCAGTAGGAATAATTAATTAGCCTCCTACTGCCAGAGGCACTTAGAGTCCTAGCTGATGACAGTCTAATTAAGAATTTCCCTACTGCGTAAATTTTAGATAATCATTTGCTTTGGAACAAATTAACAATGGCTATTCTAATGGTTTGTTTCATAGGGGATTAATTAAAAGAATTAGTGGCACAAACTGAGAAAGGAGCCTGAATAGTCATTTCAGATTTGTGAGTCATTAAAGAACAAATGGTATTGTTTGAGAGTGTGCCTTATGGGGTGCGGGGAGGGGGATATCAAGGGAGAACACTTGCTTCCATCCAAGCCTCATATGGCGCTATTGATAGTGGATAAAGCAGCTGAACGTTAAGAACTTGGATTCCTGCTGAAGGTGACTTTGAGAGTTGAAAATGTGTGGAAGTTCCAGGATGGCTGGACATTAATGTGCTGATGGTTTCTCCCACCCTTAGTGTAAGGCCGGGCATTAGATTAAAGAGGTACTGCAGATTTTGTCGTTCTGTAAATAAGCTGTGTGCTTGTAATAATTAGGCAAGAAACGTTCAGTGCTTCTGAAATGCATGTGATGATATCTTTTCTTACAAATATTTAACTTCGTATTTGTGCAACCAAATCTCAAAATAAAAAGAGACGAACAGTATCCAAATAAACTGACATACCAGTTACTGATTGTGTAGGTCTGTCAAAATAGAAAGAGTTTCAGAAATATAGGGCAGCTTCTCTTGTTCCCCTGGATTATTGGCCCTAGAGTAATATAAGGTGCTGGCAATCCTGAACTTGATCTCCAATACAGTTTTAGTACGTTTTGCTAATACCCTTTTTCCAGACTAAATTAATCAGAGGAATTCAGATAGAAACATATTAGCACCATCCCCTTCTATATTCCTATTGTCATTCTTAAATACAACCCGACATGTTTGGCACTGAATTTCTGTAGGATTTCTTTCTTTTTTTTTTTTGGCAAATTTTCTTGGCAAGATTTAAGAAGTGGTTTACCATTGCCTGCTTCCTAGGTCTGAGAGAGAGAGAGTGACTGGCCCAAGATTGTTCACTTTGCTTTGTGCCTAAGGCAGGATTAGAATTCTCTAGCCCAGGGGTCACCAACCTTTTGGACCCCAGGGACTACCAATCTCATAATTTTAAACCCCACAGACCAGAGACCCTGGGAAAATCCCCCAAAAAGCCTGCAAGAAAATTCCTCACCCCGTTTTCCTAACGATCGATCATTCTTTTTTGGGATCGCAGGATACCGTCTCCAGCTCCATTCTTGGGAGAGGGGGAGAGAGAGAGAGAGACTTTCGGCTTCATGCAAGGAAAGCAGCAAAAGCCTTTCTTTCTCTCCCCCGAACTCCACCAGAAATGAGTCTTCGCTGGTGCAGCCTCTTGGAGCAGGATGCCTTGCAGGGTCCCAAAGACTCATTTCTGGTGGAGTTTGTGGGAGAGTTTGCTGCTTTCCTTGCGTGCAGCCAAAAGCAGAAGAAGCGGAAAGAAGCAGCCCAGTGGCCAGGCCAGGCGTGTGCAGTGAGTGGGGCAAGTCCCTCCCACCCTTTCCCCCCCTCCCCTCACTACTTCATGTTGTTCGCAATGCAAGCGACGCAAGCCTTGTGTTCCCATGGGCCATGTGGGCGACACAGCCTTGTGTTCTCGTGCAGCTTGGATTAATTGCTTTGAGGGGTGCTTTGGAGGTGACATTTCTCTGCGGACCACCAAAATTTTCTCGCGGACCACTGCTCTAGCCTGATCCCTTATCCACTACCGCAAACTGGCTGTCTGAATTTTTGTAATGGGATGTTGTTGTTTTTTTCTGCAAAAGTTGGCTTCATCGGTGGCAGTGGGGATGTGTGACAATGATAGAGCTAATGGCTCTACTTTCTTCTTCTCACAACCGTGTATGTGTGGGAGAAAGACAGATTCTGTCTCTAACAACTTATATTAAAGGTGTTTTAAATTCTACCAGTGGGTTACAGTTTTGGGGTGTGTGGAGAATAAACTACATGCCTGTTAACTCACTAAGTACAGTATTTCAGACCTTGAATTTCTGGGGGACAATATTATGCAGAAGTAACGTTTTTACATTCTCATTTCCACTTTGTTATGTTGTTGCAGTGTGAAAATCTTTTATGTGAACATTTTTCTTTTCTTTGCATGATAATATAATTCCTTTCTAATATTACATAGTTTTGGGGGCTTGGTTAGATAGATTGATGGATTAAAAATTATGTCAGACAGTAAATAATGAATACAGTTTGTCTCGTAATTAAGGCATCAGGCTAGAAAGGGGGAGACCATGAGTTCTAGTCCTACCTTAGGCATGGAACCTGGCTGGTGACCTTGGGCCAGTGACTCCTCAGCCCAACTCAACTCACAGGGTTGTTGCTATGGGGAAAATAGCTGTGTTGTATATGTTCGTTGCCTTGAGTTATTTATAAAAATAATAAAGGTGGCATAAAAGTAAGCTAAGTAAGTAAATAAATAAATAAACAAACATCTACATGTGTTGTGGCTCCGGGCTTGGATTCAGCTCCTGTGACTGATGTGAGTTCAAGTGAGGAGGGCATGGCAGAAAATTATGAGCCGGCATGGCTCAGTGATTGGACTAGTTACCAGGATGAGGAGATGGACGTGACAAAGGAAGACAGACCTGATGTATTAGAATTGTCAGGACCTTTGACCTCCTCTGGTTCCTTATCTGATCAACAGCCGGGAATGGCTGACAGGGAAGTTTTGAGAGAGTCTTCTAGTGGAGATGTGAACTTGGAAAATTTGTGGTTAAATGTAAGGAACAGAAGACGGTTGAGAAGGCAAACCCAGCTGGGACGAAGGAGGAGAGCGAGTCAGTAAATTAGCACGTTGCCTCAATGAGTATAAAGGACACAGCTGGGCTGGTAAAATTTGCCAGGAACAAAGTGACTTATTGAGTGAGGACGTTACAGCAAGAAGCTCTGAGACTTGAGATTTATTGCCAGGACTGGTTTGCCGGACAGAGTAAAGATTTATGCTGTGGATTGAGATTCCTGCCAGCCGTTATCTTGTAAGACTTCTTTCTGTTTGATTTAAGTTTGAAACGGCTGCTTTCTGTTTTGTTCGTTTGAATTTTGAAGGGGAGTCATAACATACATGTATCTTGTGTAAAGAGGAAACTTTCAGTGAAGAAATGTTCGATCCCAGCTATGTCCTAGAAAGTTTACAAGCAGTGTCTGTACCCTAAATCACAAATGACCAATTTTTGGGATTGCCTGAGCCACTTTGAAGAAAGTGGAATTGTCCTGAGCTGTATATAAAATATAATTAATCTGCATAAATCATATAATGATATCCAAAGTTTATGATCTTGCAGGGCTGCATTACTATCTGTTAAGGGCCATGTGCAGCCCATGGGCTGCGTGTTGGGTTGCCCTAAATAATTAGCACAGAAAAGATTACTTCTAAGCATATAGTATATTCTCCTTTCTGAATGTATTGTTCTGAATCAAAGTGCTTAATTAAGCATTCATCTTCTTCAAAAAATAGCTAAACTATAGCCTTCCAGGAGCAGGATGCAATTCCAATGAGTCCCTATTAACAAGACCAAAAATCAGGGTTAATGGAAGGAACAACGTTTGTAGATTTACAGGTTTCTTTCCTACCCGTATTATCTGTTTTGGATTGTCAGCAACTCTTATTTCTCTACCATTGTTTGGAAATGCCAGTGATTGAACCTGGGACCTTCACATATTCAAAACGTATGTTCTGTCATTAAGTTACTTGTTCAGGATGAATACTTAATGAACATGGTGTGTGGTAGCAGCTTCCAATAGAGGGGTTCACTCATAGTCCATTGTGTGGTATCACAAGCATTACTAATCATTTTTTGTGCCAAATTAAAGCTTGTTGGAACATTAGGAAGGTATCTAGGAACTGATTCAGTATTCTAGAATGGTATCACTGATGGCATTCTTAGAACTTCTGCTGTTCCAAATTTCACTGAGTAGATCTAAAATCCAATTACACTCCATGTTTGAACAGGTTGATGTTTTTCATTACCATTACTTTAAAAGGCCAGTATAAGCAATTAGTATGCAAAGCCTAACATATTTTCCTCTGGAGTCACTGAATTGCCTATTTGGAAACAGCAGAGTCATTTCAAGAGTTATGTGTTGTCATGTTTTAATTCCTGAGGTATCTGTCACCTCTGTCAATTACACTTTGCTTAGGGAGAGACTTATCTTTGGTCTTTTAACATTATCTTCATGATGATTAAACGTCCTGAAATTGGTCTGCTGGAATGAAAGGGACTTAACCTCTCACGAGAAGAAGAAAACGCTTTGTGCTTTGGATTAGGGCTTAAAATGTGGAGATTTGGAAGGGATGCTGAACATCTAACCCAGATCCTTGTGCTGACAGATTATAATATTAGACAGGTTTTGTCATCTTTAATAAGTATTCTGGGATTCCGTCATCGTTTTTAACAACTTGTCAAGGAATCATATCTGGCTGTATTTATAAACAGTATTGAAATTGCCATTTGCACTTATAACATCTCTAAGGTAAATATAAACTGGCATTATGTACTTCATGCATATGATTTTTTAAAATTCTACAGTTTTCTATCGAAACTTTTTCCATTTTATTGTTAAAGTCCAAAACATGCAATACTTGTAAAAAGCAAAGAAAGAGAAAAACATTTAAAACAGTACAATTTATAAATGACTAGAACAATATTTTGAAAGTGGGGGTATGATAGCCTTCAGATGCTGTTTAAAACCTAAAAGAATAAATATTTTTCTAAGTAAAGAGTTAACACACTGAGGGGCATCACAGAAAATTTCTTTTTCATTACATTTTAAATCACAATTGGGCATAGTATCTTTGAAAAAGTGGTCCAAAGAAGACTATGAGGTCACTAGCACTGATGCCGTTACCTAGTTAGGGCAATGAAATGTCTGCAAGAAAACAAGCAGGCTCACCAAGGACCCTCGTGTCAACTTCAAGCTACAAATATTGTTCTTTAAAGAAGACTATAGATATAAGCTTGGAAGAAATAAGATGATGTTTCAGATGCTCTGAGCCAGCATGTTCCTATTGTTTCACTTATCAACATTCCCAAACTAGGTATTTTAGGACATCACAGTTTTTACTCCCTATTTTTCCCCCCAAAGGCTGCAACACTAATGATTGCCTTCACAATCCTCATCTTAAATTGTTCAGAAGTGAGCTTGGGCAGGAAAAGAAGGGCAAGGGGAGACAAGAATTTATGTCCACAAGGAACTGACTTCACAGAAGATTGGCAGAGCTGTAGCATTTTAAGGGAAAAGGCTAGATATAGTAATACAGTTTTACATACAGAACAACAGGGCTGGAAGAAGCCTTTGAGGTCTTCTAGTCCAACCCCCTGTTCAAGCAGGAGACCCTACACCCTTCCAGACAAATAGCTGTTCGATCTCCTATTAAAAACCTCCAGTAATGGAGCACCCATAAATTCTGGAGGCAAGCCATTCCACTCACTGACAGAAAATTTCTTCTTAAACCTAGGTTGGATCTCTCTTTGATAGGCTTCCTTCGGGTACTTCTTTTCCTATCCTCAGTTGCTTTGGAGCAGGGGTCTCCAACCTTGGCCGCTTTAAGCCTGGAGGACTTCAACTCCCAGAATTCCTCAGCCAGCAAAGCTAAAAGCAAAGCTGGCTGAGGAATTCTGGGAGTTGAAGTCCTCAGGCTTAAAGCGCCAAGGTTGAGACCCTGCTTTGAGAATAGGTTGACCCTCTCCTCTGTAACAACCCCTCAAATATTGGAAGACTGCGATCATCAAGACCCTAATCCTTCTCTTCATTAGATTAGACATATCCAGTTCCTGCAACCGTTCAGCACATACTTTAGCCTCCAGTCCCCTAATCATCTTTGTTACTCTTTTCTGCAATTTTCTAGAGTATCAACATCTTTTTTGCTTGTGGTGACCAAAACTGAACTCAGTATTCCAAGTACGATCTTACCAGCAGGACATATTACCATATATGATGCTCAGGTTAGTAGTAATTTCATTTGGCTCTTCCAGTTGGCCAGTTGGAATAAGGAATCTGGGGCTAATTCCAAGCTGTTGTAAAAATCCTATTTGGAAATGACCTCAGACTCATAAAACATGCACCTGGAACCAATCATGAAAAAGTTGACATAGCATGAGATTAAGAAAATGTATCCAGAAGACAGACATCTAAATTTCAATGGAATTTACTCCTTGTTTATTAAGATGGCCAGCTCATGAAGTGTCTGAGATCCAGCCTAACCTTCCTTTCATGCCATGTGCATTTTATTGCTTATCCCCTTTCTCCACTTATTCTGACACCATGCACCTTCACATTGTATAATATTTGACATGCTTTGTCACCTATGACCGTGGAAAAAGTTTGGGTATGATCACACATGTATTTTGAGAGTTGGAAGCTGAAAGCACATCTCCTTTTAGTCAATAGCCAGCCTCCACTGAAGTAATTTCTCTCCCAATATTTGTTCCTTCCATTAGTATTGTATTTCCTAAGTTCCTTTCATATCTTCACCTTCCCTCTTATTTTTTGATACGGATTTTTCTCTATGTTTCCAGAAAGGCTCAAGTCTATTTTATCTGGAGAAAAAGGGGAGGAATGTTTGCACTTAAGTGTTTAAGCAGTGTTTGAAAATGGAGCTTTACTTTTAAATACAATATCTGTTTCTTTCTCATTGCGTTACTCAGAGAATAAGGAAATGTTGAACATTTCTTGCTTATTTGCCAGTTTCCCTACTTTTTGTGAGTTTCATAACAATTTTCCTACTTCCCTGTACAGTGTGAGAATTGGTTGCTTGGTGTAGAGAGTCATGGAGATAGCTTTGAAAGGAATATTCCAAAACCATTAGTGAAACAAGCATAGAAGCATTTCAGAAGTCCTGGGAAGGGAGATAGTATTAGGAAGTAGCTTAGGCTAGCTCCAAAGTGGGGGTAGAAGAGGAAGGGAAAGTAAAACACAGACAAATTTGCAAGGTTCTATCAATATAGCCTATCTCAATAAAGTTTAGATCTGATTTTGTATACCTCATCCAACAGTTAGCCTAGTTCAGTTACCTCACTGTACAGAGCCTAGATAATTGTACAGCCATGGATCTGCCTCTCTCCATGAGGTCTTCCTTCATGTTTCTTTTACATTTGGAAGACGCTCCAGTAGGATGCAGTTGGAGGGCAGATGAGCCAGAGGGGATCCTGAAGACAGAATTTGCTGTGATGGGTATATTTTGGTTCCTTCTCTCTTTGATGAAAGGCTGAAAGGGGTCAGCAGCAATATCAGAGGAGAAAGCCCAGCACATTATAATGAATGCCACATTCACATATTAGGTTACCATTCAGCAGTAACTCAGACGCAGCAATGCTAAGATAAAAATTAACAGTGAGGTCTGCAAATGCTATTATACCAACATCGTTTTGTTTCTGTGCCAACTTGAGGAGAGGTAACTAGTGAGGAAATTACCTGATTCACTAGTGAGGAAAAGACCCACAGTCTCTTGCTTGGAAGTTTGCCTGCCCAGTTCCCTAAGTATTGCCTAAAAGCACTTTTGCTTGCATGCACAGCAAGAAGTAAACACGCACATTTTAGCCTCCTTCTCTATTTGCCTCTCAAATCTAAATGCATCAGCCTTCACTGCCAATCTGCACTTACTTTATTTGGCCCCTTGCCTAAGGATTATTTCAGGAATGTGCAATTGGCAATACGTACATAGTCAAGAAAAAGAAGAAGAAAAACACATAAAAAGTGCTTGAACCAAAAAAAAATGAAACAAATACATAGAAAAAAAACATGGTTTGGATAGTGAACACTTTCCTTTTAGGTGTGGCATTTCAAAAATGTGTGCAGGGGTGGGATTCAGCCGGTTCGGCCCGGTTTGGGCGAACCGGAGGTTAAATTTACATCTGGTTTGCCGAACCGGTAGTTGAACCGACTGGCTGGCCCCGCTCACCCCGCCCCTCCCAGGAGTCTCCACATGGCCCGTTTTGGATGCAGATAAGTTCAGAGTCCGCGTGGAGGCTCTGGGAGGGTGAAAAACGGCCCTCCAGGAAGTTCCATAAGTCCGGAAACAGGCCTGTTTCTGGTTTCCAGAGGGTTTCCGGAGCCCAGGGGAGGCTGTTTTCACCCTCCCAGAGGCCCGAGAGAAGCTTCCAGAAGTTCCGGTAGGCCATTCCCACCCAGCCCCTGGGCAGAGAACCAGTTGTTGGGATTTTTGAATCCCACCCCTGGTGGTGTGCCATAATTCTGACAGGAAGTTAAATAAGCCTAATAAGAGAGTAGATTTGCAAGAACTTTCAAAATCAGTGGGAGCACTGAAAGACATCTGCTAGCATTCAAAGGAGTCAGTTAAAATGAAAAGGAAAAAAAAAATAAAACGAGGGAAATCTGCCTTTTAAAAAATCCTCAGTGAGTAATTTCTGACTGTTAGTGGGGGGGATGAACGTTGGGGAAATTTTATTAATATCTAATAACTTTAAAAATGAATGCAGATTTTGTCAGATATCTTCACAAAAATTATTAAAATGACAGTGATTAAAAAATAATATGTGACTCGGTACATAAGGCTGATTAAAGTGATCTTTCTCATGTTATGGTTTCTATTCTCAGCTCATGAACCTGGAAGGGAATGGGATATCATCCACTGTGAATTGTACCAATTGTGACCCAAAGCTGGGGGATGGGACGGAGTGAAATTGCACATTTGAATGCTGCTATATATGGTATATTTTGATGGATGAGTATCACTAATCTCAGAAATACAGCCAGTCTTCCCGCTGATCTGTTTAAATTAGAGAATTGCTTACATACAGGGATAACAATAAAATGTTTAATATCGTACCTGCATATCAAGCTATATATATGCAGGACACTGATACTCTTTTAGCCCTGGCCTGAAGATTTCCTACTGATACTCACAAGAATGAGAATAGCTGAATTTTGGCTGAATCCTGGCCAAAGTCACAATCAAGTTTTCTATCACACAGGTGCTGTAGATGTATTTGTTCCTGCTTTCTGAGAGAACAATCGGTCATTCTTTTGGCACGAGATTGCCGGAGGGTGGGGGGTGGGGGGTGAGAAAGGATTTCAATTGATGAAAGAATAAGATTACACAGGTATAAATTCCAGCTCTGGTAATTATATTTTTCTCCTGAAATCCTTCCATAGGAGGCTCAATTAAGTCAAGGTTTTCTTCTCCAGGTCTGATATTATATTCTAGCACTGAGGTGTATCGCTTAACAGTTGCTCTTTTGGCCTGCCACATAGGTATAATTTAAGGTCCTTGAGTGATCCAGGCATGTCCTTCCTTGGACAAGACTCACTTCAGAAGCTTCTCAAGGAAAGTGTAATTTCTCAAGTGTCAGTCAGTACTTTAAGCCTTACAGTTGCATGGTTTTGAGAGTTGTTAGCAGAATGATACATATCAGAATAGGCTGCGCTTAGATCAGTGTTTCTCGATCTTGGTAATTTTAAGATATGTGGCCATGAGTTCAGGACTAGCTGAGCTTTATTTCCATACACATAGGGAAACTCAGAGGGCTGAAAAAATGAATTATGACCAGTCGTCGCACTTATGACCTCGCACCTAGCCATGTCCACCCGGTCACATGACCGTGTAGCCAAGCCCACCCAATCACATGACCACATAGCCATGTCCACAGAACCAGTAGTAAAAAAAATTGAATCCCACCACTGAGCATGACCAATGTGAATGGTAGTATAATATAGTGTTGCACTGTCTCAAACACTGGCTAATAGTTTCAGGTTACCCTTGAAAATATATATTCACCTGGTGGTGAACTTGCAAACGAGAAAAGACAAAGTACAAGGTTTTTAATAGCTGAGGTTTTGCTCTTTGCATTTTTAACCAAATGAAAATATATATACATATACATACATACATACATACATACATACATACATACATACATGTGTGTGTGTGTGTGTATAATTTTAATCATATTATGCAAGTTGTGGATTTCAATTTTTCTTCGTACAGAAATTTGGGCTATCTTAGTTCTGAAGGTTGAGGGTTTTCTTTCTTCCTTTTTTCCCTTTACTTACTGGTTGGTGCTTAGTCAGAAGCCCACTATCAACATATTTTGATTGTTACATAGCTAAGACTGTGGTAATTTTGCATTTTCTCTCCATATCTTCTCTCTTTATTTCCCACTCACTCATTACTTTCTTTTCATTAAGTAATCCAGCTTTGATTCTGTTCCAAGTAACATTTTAGTGATAGTCTGACAACTGTGTGAATGAGCACGGATGCAGCAGGAGGTAATCAAGAGAAATTGACAGTCTGCTGCTTGAAGGTGGAAGAGATTGTGATAGTGTCCAACCCATTGATGGAATGCTACAATAGAGTTGTTGTTTTAGAACATATCATATCACTTATTGTAGCTTCTGGCTTTCTATTCTATTTGCATTCATTCGTATGTATCTATGTATGTATGGTGACCTGACTACCATTGTGTGTGTGTGTGTAATTTATTTATACATTTTATATTATATTTAAATGGATAGATAAACTATATTTCCATGCGCTGAGTATTAATTTTTATCCTTTCCAATCCAATGGAATGTTAGGTAGAAGCTACGTAAAGGGGCTCGACATTTGGTTTGACTTTCTCTGTGTCTCTACAGATTTTCATAAAATGCACTCAATGGGATCAAATTTGCTCTAAAAGAATCTGGCAAAAGAAAGGTTTTAAAAAGCATCCAGATTAAGTTTGGGACTAGAGAGGAAAACAATCCCGGAGTGGTGGTGGGGAATCTCTTGAGCAAAATGCATAGCTTTGACAATGAAAATTGAGCATTATGTCTCATAATGTTGCTTTCTATTCTGGGGCAAGCCCCCTTTGCTTCCAATGGGGTGGAGCATAAACAGCCCGCCCTGTGCTTCCTAGGGCACACAAACTCAGAAATGCAACAAGAGAGGAAAGAAGAAACATTCAGCCACCCATTCCCTGCTACTTCATTAAATATAGACATGTCCAATGGGCACTTCTGGATTGAGTGGAGGTGGGGGATCTAGAAGCGACGCCCTGCATGCTTTTCCCAACCTTGTTATTTTTTTCCATCCCCCAAAACATTGGAGTTAAATTATGTAAAGGATGGTAGGGGTCTGATTGGCTTGTAAGCAGCAGGGCCTTTTCCTGGGAGTACTAAGGGGACAGTCTCTCTTCAATCTGGACAGTGAGCGGAAAGGACCTGGGGTGGGCAGTGGAGTAAGGGCGGTAGGGCTAGACAGGTATCAAAGCAGATTGTCATTGCAGGGTGGTCATACAGTCCAGCAGACCTGCACAAGACACCCCCCTTCATATCCAATAACAACATCTACCAGAGCAGAGTGAGGTGTGTTTTTTTTCCCTCCCATTATTTTCAGTCCCTGCAGCACGCTCACACACCTCATGCCTTCCGGGATGGGCAGAAAAAGTGACAGGAGTGTGCAGCTGTTGGCTCAGCTTGAGCTGAGTTGGTGCAAGGGATTGTCAGTGGCAGCAAGAAGGACGGCGACGTGGACCAGAAAGGGGGAGAGAGAAAGATGTGCGAAGAGGAGGCCCTGCTTGGGCTCTGTGCAGCTGCATATTTTATTTTTATTTATTTATTTGTTTATTTATTTATTTGTCAGATATGTACAAGATAACAAATATAAGTATGAACATAACCAAGAACAAAGCGAGTAAATAGAATGATCTCTTCAAACAGTCTCTGCCAACAAGATGGCAAGAAAGCAAACCGTGGTACCCTGTGCCAAATACTCATTCTGAGTAGCCGGGGCAAAGCCTAGCGGCCCTACTTAACTGTTATAAAGCGGTTTTGCAAGTGAAGACGGCCACCCCTTCTCTTGCTTCACTCCTTCTACCTCCATCGCTTTCCTGTGGAACAAAATAAAAGTTCTTCTGCATGTAAGATTGGAGAGGTGACAAGAGGCCCCCGGAGAAAAACTCGCCAGCCTCAAGAGGTATAATCCAGCAACGTCTGCTTAACAATGAACCAAAGCCAGGGAAAGGCAGGTAAGGAAAAGCGATGGCAAAAATGGAGTCTCCTGCCTTTCCCTTTCTCATTCTTTCTGGTCAAGAAGATGGAAATCATCCTTGGTTGACCTGCAGCTCACATGTTATAAAAGACTGTTCATTTCTGCTCAAAGGAACAGAAGGTAGTAAACATAAGCCGGCATTCCTGTCTATATCACAATGTTCGGACTACCTATAGTTTCTCTCCCTCCCTCCCCCATCCCTCTCTCCCTCCCTTGTGTGTGTGTGTGTGTGTGTGTGTGTTTACATTAAAAGAATGGGCATTTTCCCTTAGCTTTTTAAGAAATGGGAAAGTCAAGAGAAATCAGGGAGAATCAAGACAGCTTATTAGCTGCATCAACATTGAACTCTGTATACATTGCTTTTGAGACCATGCAGTTTCACACCCTCAACTAACTCTCTTGTAACCTACTTTCTTTGTAGCACCGAGCAAATGAGAGCAAAATGTCTTCTCTCATGGGAAAAGTGAGTGTTCCTTCTAAGGCTATGCTTGCTTTTTCCCCAGTATGCCATGTAACAGCCAAGCAAAGGTGTTATTCTAGCGTGAGCCAATTGTTTCTGTGTGCCTTGGGTCATCTATCCTTAATGCAGACTTGAGAGTAGCAGAGCATAGATTTTATTCTTCACCTGCACTTCTTCCCCATTCTTTTTATAGACTTGGTAGCCATGGAATGCGGTTATGTCAGCACAGGCCGGACCAAAGAAGAAAGTGTCTTAACGTATTCGGTTCTAGCCTAGAGCCCCTTTTTATAGATCAAGAAGATCTGTTATTGCTATCTTTATTCTGTTTGCTCCCACATCACTCCCAGTTAGAATTTTTAGCATATATTATGCCACATGCAAATGATGGCCTCCTCGGTTCATTTCCAAACCATTATAAAGCAAGACTCCCAGAGTTTTTTTGGTTGAGATAGATAGATAGATAGATAGATAGATAGATAGATAGATAGATAGATAGACAGACAGACAGACAGACAGACAGATAGATACGGATAGATGGATAGATGATAGATACGGATAGATAGATACAGATAGATAGATAGGGATAGATACATACATACATCCATTCATGCATACGTACGTACACATACATAGCGATAGATAGATAAGGATAGAGATAGATGATACATACAGTACATACATAGATACATACATACATACTGATAGAGATGGATGGATAGGTAGATAAATCTTTCTTTTTTTAATGGTCACCAAGTGACATCACTGAAGGAAGATCAGTTGAAATTTTAATCGTACGTTTGTGAGGTATGGCAATTTTAAAAGCAAAATGTGTGCATGTAATAGATGACTCTCTTTCCTATTGCATTTCAGAGGCATGAAATTGAATGGCTGTCTTAGCCCCCCTCCAAGAAAGTGTGATATGTATGCAGTTTACATATGCATGTTCAACCACCTCTTTTACCAAAATCACTGTTATAATATGAATTTAATGAAATACATTTGAAGGAAGAACAAAGATCCATATGAGTTTACATTCAAGCTCAAACATTGATACCTGGATGGTTTTACATATTGGCTATGCTATACTTAACCTGGTTCATGAGATAATCCATTGCAAATGAACTTTGAAGAAGTCGGGTAGGCTTGATTTAAAAAAAGTATCCACAGTTAAAATAGTCTCCAAACAAAGCAAGTTGCACAGATGTAGCTCCTTGTTCTTCAACATGAGGCGTATCCTGTGAACACAGTCACTGAACTGTTAATAGCAGCGGTAGCAACTTGGAATAATCAGGGAATACAATCTACTCTGCTTATATGTGTAGAGGAAAGCTGTGAGATAACACAGCATCATCCAGGAATCATGCAAAGATTCATTCAGAAGATGAGTGTTGAGATTTTAGGGGCTGCAAAGTACAAAGGACAAAATTTCTGAGATTTTTTTTTTGCTTCCTGCAAGAAACATTGCCTTTTTTTCTTAGCATCAACATATTTGCCCTGTTTCACTGGTGTAGTTCTCATTATTTTTAATTAACGCAGCAAGCTCAGCAGCTTTGCATGAGGCAACACATTACAAGCTATTAATTCCCCTGAAATGTTCTGATGATTGTTTGTCTAATCCAGAACAAACATGGATCCAGCGCTTGCCGAGGCCAGCGTCATCCTCCTGGGGGGGCGGGGGGGAAGCCTTTCTAAATTCAGCTAGGTTACATAGAAGCAAAGAAGAGGTTTTAAAGACATCTTCAGGTTTTCAGAAGTTTTAAAACTGGATCCAAGCTATCATATTGAACCTAAAGCTTCTGGTTTATTAGGTTTTATTTATTTATGTATTAAATATATATTCTGGCTTTCCTCCAGGAACTCAAGGTAATATAGATTGCATTCTCTCCATCAATTTTTCACCAAACAACATTGCTGTGAGGTAGATTTGTTTGAAGGGCTGATTTAATGGCTTCCAATGAGCTTCCAGGCTAAGAATGAATTTGACTTGGCATCTCCTAGGTCTAGGGCCATCACCTTAACCATTACATCATTCTGTTCTTTGTTAATTATTTTAAACTCCCAATAGATTTTTCAAGCAGCGAGTCAAACAGGTCAGTCTGACAGTTTGTATGTGTGTCATGAGTACTCTCTCTCTCTCTCTCTCTCTCTCTCTCTCTCTCACTCACTCACTCACACACACCAAGAGTGTGTAGACACTCATAATTTTGCAAATTCTAGGAATCTTGGGTTATCTCATTGAGCATTAATACAATCTGTGAAAGTAAGAGTGGTCCAGAACTGCAAAACTCCTGACAATCACTAGATGACAGCAAAAAGTTATTATTTGAGCCCCAACATGCAAAAAGCAAATATAGGAAGGGAAAAAAATAAGAAAGGGGGATGAGTGAAAAAAGTTACAGAAATGAAATTTATATTACATATCCCTAAACTGGAGATGGAGAGGTAGAGGGATGGATGGATGGAGAGATGGTGAGACACACAGGCGCCTACAAACAAAAATTAGTTTTATAATGTTATATACATACCATTGTTTCTGTTTAAGAGTTCAAAGCAATATACATATACTGTCCCACTCTCCTGTGTTTTTTTTCCACAACACATTTTATGTTTAAAACTACATTTTTAGCAGCAAAAACTACAAATGAAAGCACAATGGGTATATTTATTTTTTAATAGATCTTTTTTAAAAAGAGTATTGCCTCCTTAATGGGCTGGTATATACATGACACCGAACAGTCTAGTATATACATAGACGCCAGAACAGGCTACATTTATAAAAGCTTTCCACCTTGACCTTAACACTATTCTTGCTCATGATGATATTGAAATACTATCTCTTGAAGGTCAGTTTGGTGCAGTGTTTAAGACACCAGGCTAGAAACAGAGAGACTGTGAGTTCCAGTCCTGCCTTGGGCATGAAGCCAGCTGAGTGACTTTCAGCAAGTCACTTATCTGTCAGCTCTAGGAAGTATGCAAGGGCAAACCACTTCTGGAAAATCATGCCAATAAAATAAATAAATAAAAACCTCGCAGGGATTTATCCAAGCAGTCACCAGGAATCACTAAAAGGTGCAGAAAAAGTTCTGTCACACCTAATCCCGTGTCCCAAAGGTGCTCCTTCCAAAAAGCAACTGGACTTTCTTTGGGTTTTCTTTTCCTTGAAAACATTTTGCTTCTCATCCGGCCAGAACTGAAGAACCTTCTTGGATGACAAGTGACACATATTCAAGGAAAAAAACAAAAGAAAGTCCAGTTGCCTTTTGAAAAGCATCTTTGGGATAACCATGGCCTGGATGATGGGGCATCTCCACAGACACCTAACCCTGTGGCTTTTGGATGGTAGTGTGTCCTTAATGTTAGTGACAACAAAATGAAAATCATGTGTGCGGCTGAGTAAGATATCCTTATATTTTGAAAAACAACAACCACATAAAAATCTGCAAAAGAGCGGAAAATACGACAAAGATATAATATATTTAATAATCCATGTAATCACAGCTGCAAGATTAGTTTACGCCCAAAAATGGAAATGTAAAGAAACTCCAGGTGAAATAAAAATAATTAGGAAAATTTGGAACTGCGCAGAAATGGATAAATTGACACAAGAATTAAAATATAATGATTATTCTGATTACTACAAAATATGGGGAAAGTTTTATCACTGGTTGGAAACTAGAAAGGATCAAAAAATATAAAAAATGATTAACGTTTATGTATATATTATATACTATGTATATAAAATATAATTATGTATTATTCTTTATATGAATTAGCGGTATAAGACAACTAAGTGTGTCACGATGATTGCACCATGTCCATTGTTTTTAAATGGATATTTCTTTTTTTTGTGTGTTTGTTCAATAAAAACGTAAAAGTTTTTTTTTTTTTAAATCAGCAAAAGAGCTCATTCTTCTATGTATCTGCATGAGCCCCTCTTCTGGAAATTCCTGACTGACACAAGAATGATTGTGTTGAAGCACAACAAGGTAACACAGCCAGTCACTCCATGGTAATTTTGCTTTGTGGCCAACTGACTGGTCTAATGATAATGCGGCATTTCCCTTGCATAATGGGAAATGATTGGTTTGACCTAAATTCTTCCAGTGAATCATACAGGGACACGGTGGGCTGCCTCTGAGGTCAATAGATATTTAAAGGTAGATTGTTCAACTATTGAATCATTTACTTCTAGCTGTTTCATAGACCATTGGTTTGAGTTAGCAAATGGTTTTGACAACTGCTATGCAAAGAAAGAGTAGACTAAAAATAGTTTGGATCATAGGCACAGATATCAACCCATGCAATTACATTATTTTGTCCTACCTATAGTGAAATATTGACGATAGTCTCTGTTCTTATACAAAAATTTAATCTTGGAAATCTAGCATTGAGAAAACTATACATGTATCCTTATTGTCCCCTCTGTTACATTCTTCCAATTCCTCTTCAGTCATTCATATCACTCATCGTACCTTTTTATTCCACTTTAATTATACATGAATATGTGCAGTTGAAAGACTGCATATTTTTTCCCTGATCCTTGACCTCATTTTCATTTCTCTTACTTTTTTCTCTGTTATCTACTTGTACCTATTTCTAGATTATAGTCTTCTTAAGGCCAAGAATGACGGACAGAAATAGTGATCATATACACATTCAATTTCCTTACATGTCATTCTAGCGGTATATAATTGGCAATCAACACATTACTATAATGGTGCCACACTATTGCTATGGCAACACCTGTCTGACATGTGCTTGCTCCCCTAACTAATAGTCTGCAGTGGTAATGCTGGGAGATCATGTTCATTTGATTGTATAATCCTTGTGCTTATAAGTGTGGCTGACTACATCTACCCCAATAATTCCGTCTGAGAAGTTCATCAGCTCCCAAGTCCTGGTGATTTGAGCAGTAATTGCAATAAGTCATGCTGTTTCAGAGCAAAATGAATGGAAAACATAGGAATTCTGTATTTCTTTTCAGAAGTATAACTAGAAGATGCACTTTTTATTAAATAGAATTACAGTGACTGATATGGGACTCCCTGCCCAAAGTAAACCAATGCATTGAATTAATAGAGCCAAACACTAGACGTGTTGAACAAGTGAAGCGTTATGTGGAACAGAAGGTTTAGAATAATTAATCAGTGCCACAATTTACCTCCAGAAATTGTGGTTGCTCCAAAACAGGAGGTTTTTAAGAAGAGATTGGACAACTGTTTGTCTGATAATGGTATAGGATTTCTTGTTTGACCAGGGGGCTGGACTAGAAGACCTCCAAGGTCCCTTCCAACTCTGCTATTCTGTTAGAGAATCCCAGCATTAGAAAAGGGCCAGGCAACCAAATCTGGATGAAGAGGCTAATCCTTCTCTTAAACGACTCTCTTTTTGTCTTTCCTCCTCTCTTGCCTCTGCAACAGAGAGGCAGCACAGCTTTTCAGCAGGTGCAGAAGGATGTAGGTACAATTGCTGCTGCCTTGTACTATTTTGGAGAAAAGACAGACATTGTCTACTGTACACCATGGAAAGGATAATGACAATAGTAGACCAGCAACCCCCCCCAAAAAAAAGCTATTGTAGCAAATGCTTGTAAAGTACTGTGGAGGTTCCTTTTCTTGGCTGGTCATTTGCTTTGCAGTTTAACTCTACATCCTTTGTACCTGACCCTAATAAAGCCTCTTTTAGCTTCTTACTGAGACTTTGGGTGATCATATGCTAAATTGAGTCATAGAAAGTAGCAGTATAAAAACAAGCTTGCTAGATCACAGGGGAGTTAAGCAAGTCTGGAAAGTGGATTGATCTAGTTAGGGCTTAAATAGGAGACCACCAGGAAATCTACAGCTGTTGATTGAACTGAGAAATAAAAACAGTGGAACAGAATGAAACACAAACTATTTCTGCAAGACAGCTATCACCCTCAAGATAAGTATCGCCATGAAACACATTGACTTCAGTTAGGGATGGTTTTATTTTTATACTGCATCAAGGCTGTAATGCTTTGTCCATGAAACTCTTCAATGTGACAGACATACTGGTTGGAACAGTTGAAGCTTGATAATGATAAAAGTACCCGGCAAGTATCTGAAATCAGCTTGCAGTTTTAAATTGCCTGGTTTTAGTTTTACAGTCTTTGAGTGATTTCCCTTCCAATAGAAGGCCCAGTTTCAATCCATTCTTCTATTAAGCTCACTCCTGGGGGAATTACATGTGTCAACTCAAAGTGCTTGGCGATCTGGCAGTGCTCCCAAGCAGAGTCATTTTATATTTTTGCCATTGCTGGGTTAGTATAAAAATCTTCCAAATGAATGTCTTTGGTTGTCAATCATGTGTAGTGACAGAATGCATGCATCTCTCCCGCCTTCAATACATTATTTCCTCAGAAACCTTGTTCCTACTAAGGATTTATTGTCGGAGTCACAGAAAATATACAATTAGACTATAAAACTATTAGCATAAATTCAGGCATGGTAAGAGAACTGATAACTAGTTTAAGTTGGAGTTCTCTGACTAGATTTGTAAAATAGAAAAGATTCAGTGTTAGTTGTTGTGTGTCACTGAATGTGAAAAAGCATTTACCTACTGAAAAACATGCAGGATATTTTTGCAAATGTTTTGTTTGCAAATGCCCAATGCCTGAGGATGCCTCCGGACAAATGTGTGGTTTATTGTCATTGAATAATGCTGGACTGGAGTGTGTGTGCCAGTGGTGGGATTCATTTTTTTTTACTACCAGTTCTGTGGGCGTGGCTTAGTGGGTGTGGCGTGGCTTGGTGGGCATGGCAGGGGAAGGATATTGCAAAATCCCCATTCCCTCCCCACCCCACTAACCTGCTTTCCAGCTCTGTTCTCCTGTGCAGGGCAGCAAAAGAAGACCCAGTCTATCAGCTGGGACTCGGGAGACAGAGAATAGATGGGGGTGGGGACAGTCAGAAGTGGTATTTGCCAGTTCTCCAAACTACACAAAATTTCCGCTACCGGTTCTCCAGAACTGGTCAGAACCTGCTGAATACCACCTCTGGTGTGTGCACATGCACAACCACATATACATATGCACACATTTTACATGCTTAAAGAAATCTGTGGCTATCTAGTTTAAACTCCCTTCCCAACAATCTTATAGAAAAAGTTTTTATCTCTTTCATGAAGTATAAAAGTGCAAATGCCAGCTTGATCTCATGGGGCACACTGTTCCAAAGTGAAAGGGCTGTCACTAAAAATGCAACCTAATCTCTCTAGGGGTGGGCATCTTCCTCTTCTTTTAGAAAGACCAAGTAAGATGGACAGCTTTTATCTGAAGAAGAAAGCCCAACATTTAATTAAAAGTTTTTAAACACAACCCTAGAGGGCTGTATCATGTTATAGTCTCTTCAGGATTGCACCTATTCCGTTGCTTTTAGAGGAATCACAGATATATATCTTAATGTTCTATAAAGGTGCAGTGTGACTATATGTAATTATGATGGGCAAATACACATCCTTTCTTTTCCTCCCTGATCAACCTATTTTATTGCCTCACTCTGAGGCTACATGCTCTTGTCTCCTTCAAGTTGACCTCAACTCCTAGGGATTGTTGGCATATGCATACATCTCCACTGACTTTAATAACCCTACTCCTCACCTAGGCAGGAGCAAGATGGAAGAATACTTATTCTTAATGTCTTTAAATATTTAATATTTTTCTTCAATACCTTCCTTGGCTTCATACATTAAATATAAAATAGGAGCTCTCCTGTCATCTGTTATCACAAAGCAATACAATGTAATTCTGCTCTGTTTCCCAGAATGTATTTTGTTTTCGTTGTAAGTGTATTCTATGCTAGATAGTTTCTTCAAGGCCTCTCATTGCCAGAAACCAGCTGCCATTGAGAAAACAAATGGCTTTGCTGAGTTGTAGATTCTAATGAGATCTTCTCATTAGAATGTCTCGTTATTCTTTTCTTACAATAAATTGATTTCTATCTGCATTGATCACTTAACATGCAGCATGAAAAACTTGAATTTAAAGATGACCAGGAAAGGACGTTTTCATAACTTGATCAATTTTCATTTAAGAGTTGAGTTGGCTTCATTTGTCTGTCGCCTGTTAGGAGTGACTCTAGGGTAAAGTTTTTGAAATAGTATTTCACAATAACTTGATGAAACCTCATGAACTATGAAGGCAAAACACAAAAACCTGCTCTGGAGGATGGCAATAAGGAGAGGCAGTTTCTGTGATTCTAAGTTGAATGGAAAGACTCTATTTCTCCAGAGGTTGGAGAAAGCTTCCAAGTTTAGTGAATTCACTAAACAAAACCATACCTGTAATAGTTAATGGGTAGCATAACTCCCCAAATGCTACCTACAAGGTAACAGATTGCTATGCCAAAAGTAACATTTTCAAAATGTGTATGGTATATCACACAAATAATTTGAATATCCGGCATACACATTTTAATTGTATGCTTTCCATCAACAGGGACGTTGTGGCTCAGTGGTGCTAAGATCGTGAAAGGTCTACAGCTCAGCAGTTCGAGACCCAAGTGCCACAAGATGGAGTGAGCTCCGGTCACCTGCCCCAGCTCCTGCCAACCTAGCAGTTTGAAATAATGTAAATGCAAGTAGATTAATAGGTACCACATATAAGCATACAGGAAGGTAACAGAATTCCATGTTTGGCCTGATGCAGCATGATATGCTGGCCACTTGATCACGGAAATGTCTCCAGACACTGCTGGCTCTTTGGCTTAAGAAATGAAGAACAGCACCGCCCCCTAAAGTTGGTCACAACTAGTGGGATAAAACCCACAGGGACATCTTTACCCTCTTCCACCAACTGATTTTTGCTAGTTAAAGGCTATACTGATTGGCTTCCTGAAAACTCTCTGAGTGCCAGTGTCATAGAGATTTGATACTCCAGACATAATCCAGGAAATGTATTATATATAGATGTTGCTGTATTTAAAGTCATTGTGATGTAGTTGTCTCTAATAGATAGAGGGAGGGACTTCCAAGTACTTCTCAAGATGAACATAAGAACTCCAAACTGGCCAGTTTCTGTGTTGATCTCAACAGAAAGAGTGCTAAATTTGAATCCTGACACACTTGAGCAGCCCCATGGATATCCAGTTTGCATAAAATGGGTTCCAGTTAAATAAAAACTCAAACCAGGTACGAAATAACCTCTATATCTGAAAAATGTCTGGGGAAATATAATGCTTAATTAGCAAAGGCAATGAAATATAATTCTGCTTTTGCAATCTCTTTGAACATTAGGGCTTCCCTGTAATGACTGTGTGAGCAGAGGAGGCGGAATGAAGGATGAGAAATTCATTATTCTTTATCTACTTTGCTAATGAATCCTGTTTAAAGACAATAGTGCAGTGGCTCATCACAAGTTGGCTGGATTCCGCAAGTGGTTTGGGATATTCTGCCTTAGGAACAAATTTGAACATTAAGTTTCAAATAATATGGTTGATATGGCTTGACCAATTTATATATTCCTACTGGAGTTTCTTTGGAAGTGAATTGCGAAATACTAAAATGTTTTTAAAAAGGCTCACATTTGCCAGAAAACTTCTTTAACTCCTAATCATTTCACATTTCATAGTCTCCAGAGATATTGGACTGCAATATGCGTCGATCTGAACTACCCCAGTGAGTTTGAAAGGCAACATCCAATTTCTAATAATCACAATCTATTTAGGACTAGCCTGACATAGGAGCCTTTTCATAAGTTCCATATAAAAATGGTGAAATATGAAGTTGTGTATAAAAATTAATTTTTATCCATTGCAAAAAAATAATCTTCCAAATGTGAGAACAGATATACATTTCTTGTACGAAACTGCATCAAAGAAAATGTATACAGTATGAAACAGAGAGAGAGAGAGAAAGAGAGAGAGAGAAAGAACAGCAATGATTTTATGTACATATTATTGTATTTTACATAATTATTTTTGACATTTATATAAATTTATAAATAGGAAAAACGTGAAATTGAGTGTTTGCAGTTTGTACTTGACCTTCCAATGATAAAATGCTTTTTCAAATATAGAAAGAAAAGATTATTTTTTATTCTGACTGTTGTTAATTGACAAATAATAGTGTCCATGAAGCCTTTGAATATCTTTGCATGTATGATTATAAAAGTGTACAGCATTCATTTCCCTGGTCCTTCTCATAGATTACAGCCATTGGTTTACAGTTCAACTTACATATTTATAAATACCAACCAGTGGTGGTATGCTACCAGTTTGGACCGGTTCGGCCGACTGGTAGTAAAAAAAGCCAACAATCATCTGAGAGGAGGAAAAAAATCCTCACACAATCAGCTGAGAGGAAAATTTGAAGATAAAAGCGCAGGATTGGCCGTCCCATCTGCACTTGCGCTTTTCTCCTCTTTATCCTCTCCGCTGATTGACGCTGCAGGTCTCAGCTGGTGTGGGGAAAAGCTGCGCGCTGGTGTTAGGCAAAGCACGCCCACCAAGCCACGCCCACCGAACCGGTGGTAAAACAATTTGAATCCCACCACTGATACCAACACATTATGCCAAATAAAGTTCCTCTGTGAAATAGCTTTTTTTTCTCAAAAGGGTTTGTTATGGATATGTATGAGAAGGATGGGGAGGAGCCAGGGGCATCTAGAGATTATTGTCTTAGTGGCGCTGTTTCCAGTAGTGATGGAGCCAGTAATGCCACTAGTTGATCTGCTCCAAAAAGTCCCCAGGACATCTTGCCCACGTTTCCCAACTGTCTCTCTGAAGTTCAGCCAACCTGTCCAAAGCATAGGAGAGAACGATCTGGCAGCCGAGATCAGGACTCCATAGATCAAAGAGTCATACCAAGAAACAAGGCTTCAGAATAGACAACGCAGAGGAGTAAACTGCTGCAGATGGTTGTTGAGCGGAGGCACCACAGTATGGTGGATTTATTGGCCTCCCTCCCTGGGAACAGATGCAGAAAACAACTTTTCAAACCTCAGCTCTGTTGGGTTTACCTGGCTATGCTTGCCTAGGACTCTGGGTTCCACCTCACTGTGTCTCTTGTCTTTGGCACTTCCTTACTGGATTCCTTCTCTCAACTGTGCCAAGCCTGCGATTACCTTTGCAAGTTGCCATCTTAAGATACTGCTAAAAATGACTCTTGTAAGAGTTCTGCCTGAGGTTGTGTGTGTGTGTGTGTGTGTGTGTATGTATGTGTGTATGTATGTGTGTATGTGTATATCTATCTATCTATCTATCTATCTATCTATCTATCTATCTATCTATATATATATATATATATCACTAGAGTGTGTCGGGCATCCAGCTTGCTGTCTTGTTGGCTGGCAGCCAGTAGTGATGGCTCAGAAATGGGTTGAAAGAAGCATGTCTACTTTACATGAATCAACACTGTATTGCATTTTGAACCTCACGCATCTGCCTTTCCTAAAAGAAGCTTAGGTGCCTAATAGCCACGAAATTGTACTTTGGGTTGAATTAATCATACTGATTAATTCAACCTAAAGTACAATTTCGTGGCTATTCTAAAGCAACAGAAATGTCACAAACAGACCCAAAGGATAAGAGAAAGCCTAGAGCAGGGGTGTCAAACTCACAGCATCATGGCGGCGTCACGTGGTGTATCGGGACCTTTTCCCCCTTTACTAAACTGGGCGGGGACAAGACCAGCATGTGAAACATCGGGCCCGTGGGCCGCGAGTTTAACACCCTTGGTCTAGAGAAAGTTGTTCAAGTGAAGAGCTCATACAGTTGGCTGGCTCTTGATACCATTGCTTAAGTCAGGGGTGACAAACGCAAGGCCCATGGGGCGGATCCGGCCTACAAAGTCCTTAGATCTGGCCCGCAGGGCCACCCTGGAAACAACAAAGGACCAGTCCATGTGCCTCTGCTAACAAAAATGGAGCTCAGGAGGGTTGCGTACGGCTTTCCCAAGCTCCATTTTCACTTGCAGAGCACTGCAGGAGGTTGTTGAAGCTGAAAACTGAGCTCAGGAGCCTGTTTTCTCTGGCAGAGTGCTCTGGCCACCACAGGCACCTCTGACATGAGTGACATCGAGCTGGCCATGCCCATCCCAGCCCCCCCTCCCCCCCCGAGGTCAAACACAACCCTGATGTGACCCTCAATGAAATTGAGTTTGACACCCCTGGCTTAAGCCCGTGGTGGAGAATAATGATCCCTTTATGACTTGTGGACTTCAACTACCAAAATTCTTGAGACAGCCATGCTGGCTCAGGAATTCTGGAAATTGAAGCCCACAAGTTTTAAAGGGGCCATCATTCCCCAGCTCTGGCTTAAACAACAATGCTACTTAACAGGACCCAGGAAGTAGCTTTCACTGTTGTGCTAACTGCCTTCTGGGACAGCATCCTGGAGATCACATCATCCTTCCTGCCATATCTTAGTAGCTTTTAAAAGAGCATTAAATGTTTAAAATACAGATAGTCCATAGATAGATAGATACGGATGGATGGATGGATAGATAGATAGATAGATAGATAGATAGATAGATAGATAGATAGATAGATAGATAGATAGATAGATAGATACGGATGGATAGATACGGATGGATAGATACGGATGGATAGATAGATAGATAGATAGATAGATAGATAGATAGATAGATAGATACATAGATACATAGATACATAGATAGATAGATATAGATAGATAGATAGATAGATAGATAGATAGATAGATAGATAGATAGATAGATAGATAGATAGATAGATAGATAGATAGATAGAGTGTGTATGTGTGTGTACACAGATGTTGGTTACTCAGCTCTGTTGGATTTACCTGGCTGTGCTTGCCTATATGACACGACCACTGCTGAATGTTTCTGTCTAAGATTTGAAACAAGGAATTCAGCAAAGGGCTCCTTTTTTTTTTTAACCACATTATCCACATATATCAATCCTTAAAGTTTGTAGGTCCTACTTAGCTACCCATGAAAGAAGCAGGTAGAAAGTATAATTTCTGGACATTTCATACAATTTAAACCACTTGGAACTCAATGGGCAAAGTCAAAATGCATGCCTCTCCGACATATTGATTTCAGCAGCAGCAGTTCTTATAAAAATTAGCAAAATGCCTGTGATTCTAAACATTCTTATCTAGCAGGATTACAGTCTTTTGAGTGTAATCACTCAACCCAACATTCATTGCTCAAAAGTTAAGCTCCAGTTGTTTATAGACTTTCTTTCCTACCAAAGCTAGCTAAATCCTTTGAAGAATACATTCATTAGGGCATGAATGAATAAGTGTACATATGATTGACTTCGTTTATTATAAATATTTCTAAGCTGACTTTCAAGATTGCAGCCTTCCCAAAAGAACATAATCTCTCCCATATGACACATAATTTAAATCCAAACATCATGAATATCTCATCAATGCAACATCCAGAATATTTATTAAAAAGGAGCAGATGCCCTAAGAGGCTCTTAAGGATATAGATGATCTTTTACAATAATCTGGACCTATTTAACTTTTTAAAGATCAAACTCAACTGAGAATTTTGAATTAGAAACTTGCTGTCAACAACCATAACTTAATACAGAATCAGTGCAATACATTATGGACTGTCTTAAATGACTATCTCATTCAATAGATACCTTAATGGCTCCATTCTGCACCAGAAATAAATTTCAGAGCCCTCCTTTCAAAGTAAGATAGGTCATTAAAGAATTGCAGTCATGATTTTATGCATAAGTATAATTTGTCTTCTGTATTTGCTACTGTCTCTTGCTGTTTGTAAATCTGGCATCAGAAATCATTACCTCTCACTGTGAAATTCTGATGAATTAAGAATGGTTACACTTATTTTCATAACTAATTACAGCTTTTTTTCCATCAGAGTTTGTATTTACAAGACAGTACATTAAAAAAGTAAAATGACATGTTTTAATGGCTTAAGAATACTTTCTTAAAGTTAGATTAATGTGTGAGACAAGTTGGCTCTAGTTTTTTTTCCTTTAATTTTTAAAGCTCAAATAATGTTACTTTGTGTTTTAAAACATTTTTCAGGAAGACGTGCTGTAGGTGTTCTTTTCAGTAGTACTTCTAATGGGTTTGTTTACTTTAAATATTTCTAAAAGTCTCTATCTTTAAAGATGATAAAGGAGTCATTGCTTCATGCATTTTAGGTAACAGCGAGGAGTTGGTTAATACGCACAGACGCACACACAAAAGACACCTACAATTAAGTTAAAGCACAAAGAAATCTGAATAGGCAAAAATGAGTTCATTTTTGTAAACCACATTATTTTTTGCTGTGAATATTCTTATTCACAGAAGAGCTGTATTATTGGTAACACCACATCTCTTTGCTATTTACATTTTAATAGTAGATGGTTTAATTTCAAACCCCCCCCCAACAAAGTTATTGTTAGTTTTAGCAGCCATTGCAATTTCTCTACAGAATACGCTAGACAAAGGAAATCAAATTTTCAAGCATAAATTTTGCTTGGATTGGATTTGAGACAAGCAACATAAATCTTTTAATGGCTTTTCACAGAATATTAAAAATAGAGGGGTGTAGTAATTTGAGGAATGTGGTTTTTTTTGCTTCATGTTGGCACTGGAACTTCTGAATGAATATAAAGTTAGGATAGCATATCATATCATAATTTATCACATACTTGATGAAATTATTTCCTTTGGAGACTAGGAATTAGTATGAAATGGAGAACCAATGTTAAGTTTGCTTTGTTAATTTTGTTTTGAACCACTGGCTGAAATCCACAGGAGATTTGTTTGGTTACTTCTCTATATACAGTACAATCCAGAAGAAATCACAGGGAGATATAAGCATCCAGATGAAAAACCACATCCAGTTCATCCTGCTGAGCTTTTTTTTTTAATTGTAGAATTGCTTTGTACCTTCCAAGAAATATCTTTGCCTACAAAGATTGATACCATGAAAAAAAAGATTCAAGTAAATATAATTGTAGGTTGCATCCAAATAATTCCCAGTGGGAAATAATTATTCCTTTCTGTTTTAAATTGGTCAGAAACCACCTCCACCCCTTAATTTCTGTAATCAATTCTGGGCATCACACTTTAAGAAGAATTCAGAAGATCCAAACAGGTTCAAAAGCAGACAAAGAAGCTACTTACTCTAAAGACAAATAAAGAAAAATGAAAGGATCTGGGTATGATTAGTCTTGAAAAAAGGACAGAGAGGAAGAAGAAGTTTGAGTTTTATTTTTTCTTATTCCACAGTGCAAGACATGAAATTGTGGATTGTACTTACAGGAAGGCAGTTCTATTTGAAAGGGTTATTGCTGTTTTTTTAAATTCCTAACAGAGCCCTTGAACAGTGGAGCCAATTATTCAGGCAGGTATCTACCAATTTTTATTATTTTTTTGGATGTCCTGTTAACCAACTTGGGCAAGAGAGGGATCTCAAGAAGGCTCCTCAGTGGCCAGAAGGGGAGATTTGTGGCATGGCATGAGTACAACTGCAAGAATACAGAAAACAATTGTGCTTATTATGGATGGTTTCTGTAACTCCAGAATAGGTCTTTATTTTCCTATAATAGTACTATCAAGCTTTTTCTCAATAAACCTTAGAACTAGAAAAATCTACAACAGCTACAGACAAGCTTCTGATTTGGAGATTTATTGTAGAACAACTAATTGTAAAGAATAAAAAAGATGACCTTGTTGGACTTGTGCCAGGTCTAGTCGGCAAGGTGTTGAGAAGGTGATAAGAGACAACACTGATTTTAAATCTACAAAGGACAGATGATATTTGAAATTGTCTCAGATAGTCACCTCCAAAATTCACTGACCTATAAGTTGGAGGCAAAGGAACAACATAACCAGACTTGCAAGTTTCTTTTATTATAGCCAATCTCAATAAAAGGAGTTGTAGCTTTCCTGTAGAGTGGATTTCTTAATCTGGTCTACCTAGTGGGGACTGACACTAATAAAAGCAATTACAAAAGGATTCCAGAACTGCTGTGTACTAAATGTAGGCCTTATTTATAATGAAACCAAAATTCAAATGCTTGCACCTTTCCTCCTGTCTTGCAAGGAAACAGACTTGACGTTGTTGTTTTTTTCCAAGTGGGAGGAATGACTACATTGGAGATTTATATCCTCTCTTCACACTGTTTTGACTACTAAGTCAAATGGTAAAAGATACAGGAGTAGAAAAGTCTTCTCTATCTTTCTTATCCGGCATATTGTTAAGTGTTTAAGAGGGAAAGGGAAACTCTTTTTCTCTCTCTTGGGATTCTCCCCTTCAAGAGGCAATTTAGAGAGATTTTTTTTTTAATCCTCAGTTATTTCTTAATCTACTTTTGCTTCCAGTATAATGAATTTTAGGATTTACTGAGAGCTGAGATAAGCGGATATCTCCATCCAAGACAACCATCATTTGAGCATATTTTTGAACAGGGTGTTCTGCTACTTAGTATTCTCTTAGCATTCTGCTTATGTTCAGGAGAACATTTTGTCACAAGAATGGATCCAAATCTCCAAAGGTTTTCTACCTGTTTCTAGTTATGGCAATGGATTGGCTTGATTTCAGGTGGTTTGCTGGTAACCTTGCAGAACAAGAGGCATTCGGGAAGATTTCTATGTAGGGAAACTAGTGACGCAGTATGACCGTTTCTTAAAACCTCGTTTCTGTCAAAAAACAGAATTATGACTGTGTTCTATTTCCCTTCTCTCAAGAGCAAAAAGGAACGTCAGGATGAAGGCCACCTTCTGCTCAGTTTCATTTTCCGAGCAATTCTCTTGTTAGATGCATCAGAGATAGTCCATTTTCAAAGTTACTCAACAGCATAAAATATTGATATGGAAAACCATGGGCAGTCCAAAAAACAGTTGGGTATTTGAGGAGGATTATATTATATCCCTCCATTTTATTATACAATGAAATATAAGGAATTAAACCTACCACTGTTTAAAAGGGAACTTTTTCATTTTCTTGGAATAAGTCCAACTTTGCCAGTGAAGCATCCTATGTATATTGTCAGACTCTAATCTAGGCAATTCCAGCTGGGGATAATGGGGTGAAGGCAAAGTGGATGTATCATTTGATCTTCAAGATAAATGTGTGTCTCAGAAAGGCTCTGATTAAATTTCCCTTTGTCTACAAATACCGTTTCCCCAAAAATATGACCTACCCTGAAAATAAGTCCTAGCTTGATTTTTACATGTGTGTCCAATATAAGCCCTACCCCACAAAATAAGCCCTAGTTAAGATCCCACGCACCCCAGAGTGCACGGGAAAAAATTAAGCTCGGGTGGGAATGGTGGGCGAGGAGGGTAAAGCTGCCCTACTACTTACCTTTCGACAGTTGTAACCAGGCTTTGCACACCCCGAAACCTGCCTTCCCGCCCATTTCTTTTGCAGCGGGCAAGGCTTTCCTAAAGGCCTCTGTAGCTGATAACAGAGCCCCAGATCGATCTGGAGCTCTGTTATCAGCTGTAGAGGCCTTCAGGAAAGTCTTGCCGGCTGCAGAAGAAGAAGTTCCTAAAGGTCTCTGACAGCAAGGAGGAGGCCGGGGGCGATGCACGCAGGTGAGGTTAGTCAATGGATGACATCCCCCCAAAATAAGACCTAGTGCCTTTTTTGGTGGCAAAAAATATAAGACAGTGTCTTATATTCAGAGAAACACGGTAGTTACTACAAGTGGAATTAACAAAAAGATTGCTATTTTTGGTTTTGACAATTTATTCTTTTTACTCATTCAAAAATTATTTGAGACCTATATAGAGGTGCCACAATGCCTCTCTAAAGGACCGTAAACATAGAATAACATATGCAAGTTAAATTTTGTTCAGCCTATAGGAAAAACCACATAACCAGTCCATTAGGTTTCTACAGCCTCTGTTGATAGACCAACATACAGAATCTATTAGCAATATGAATTACTCAAATATATCATTGCTTTGATGAGTGTATTGATTGTCATCTTATTGAAGGCTAAAAATAATATTCACGTAAATAAAAGGAACAGTAGTCTTTTTGCTTCCCTGACTTATGGGAATAGACTTACTGTAATCAGGTTCAGCAGGCAATTAACTTTGACAAATCAGCATCTTGTCAGAGAATAGTTTATGCTTTAATCTGGGATCAGTCGATATAAATTCTCTTCTTCTCTTGTGCTTATGAAACCTCAATGGTTTACTTTTACACCTATCAAAGTAACTATGTCACCTACAAATTCATTAACAAACTTGAGCTAGCAAATCCAAATGGATTATCCCCCCCCCTCTTAAATATCCACCTCTGCCAGTTTTATTACTGTATGGCACAAAACAGGGTAATGTTTTGTCAGAGTACTGCAGTGGAAAATACTGTTATGATTTATTAAAAGCATAGGAACCCAAAATAGGAATAGACAATAGAGAAAAAAAAAATTCAGTTTGTGCTGTGTTCAGCTGAAAACTTTTTTGATGGCTCTTAATTGCTAAGAAGGCAAACCAAAATCTGTATATCATTAAAGATAATAAAGTTATAAAATGTGCTGGAATAGTTCATGGAGAAACGCCATGCCTTGTAAAAAGTCAGAAAAAAAAACCAGATTCGGTTTTGATTTAATAGCGAGCCAGGGCTTCCTTATTTAATCTGAATGTTCTTATATACTATTTCATAAACAGCTACATGTGACTTATCAATACTCCATATTGACATTTTATTCCAGATAGAATGTTGATAATTATTTAAGTCTGGTTTTCTTTGGGATCTCAGAAAGAATCTTTGGTCCACTAAATATAATCCCCCCTCTGATAGACAATAGAGTTTGTGCATTTTGGGGGAAGGAGGAGAGGCAATGCCATAGTCCCTGTCTCCCCATCCAGGATGGCTAAATGCTTATAATACTGTTCCTACATGTGTACGTCAAGGAACATATCTGGAAGCACAACCCAATTGCTACTCCAACCTCAACTTACACACACAATTGAGCCCCACATTTTTGTTGCTAAGTGAGACGGTCATTAAGTGAGTTTTGCCTCTCAATGCAGGTTCATTGACTGTTCCTATTGAATGTTTTAAAGTAGCTGGATTGGACCCCAAAGAAGTAACATTTCCATTTAGGGGAACATTACAGGTTGTCCTCCATTTAAGCAACTCATTTAGTAACCGTTCGAAGTTACAACAGCACTGAAACAATCAACTTGTGACCATTTTTCACACTTATCACCATTGCAGCCTCCCCATGGTCATGCGATCAAAATTTAGTCGCTTGGCAACTGATTCATATTAATGACAGCCGCAGTATCCTGGGGTCATTTTTTCTCCTTTTGTGACCTGACAAGCAAAGTCAATGGGGAAGCCAGATTCACTTAACAACCGTGTTACTAACTTAACAACTGCAGTGATTCACTTAACAAATGTGGCAAGGAAGGTCATAAAATGGGGAGAAAGCTCACTAAGCAACTGTTTCACTTAGCAACAGAAATGTGGGGCTCAACTGTTAAGGACTATCTATATTCATATTAAAACTGGGGTGCAAAAATCTGAAGAGTCACTAGCTGTCTGCAAAAAGTTAGTGTTGTGGTTAGCCGGCAGCTGAGGAGAGCGAGGACTCAGATGAGGGGCCAGGACCGTTAGGGAGTGGACTGCTGCCTTCAGAGATTGCGGGGGTTGGCAGCAGCGATGAGGAGGTTCCCGAGGAGCTTGTGCCAAGTGCACGTGCACGCAGGGCTGCTCGCAAGAAAGAGCAGCTGCAGCAGCACGGGCGATTTGGGAGTAAGGCTGCAAGGTAATGGCCCCTCCTTCAAAAAGATAAAAGCCAGCTGTGAATCGGACGTTCTTTGCAGGAAGCAAAAACGTTTTGTAACTCGAGCCTCGTGGACATTGCAGTATTTTAAGTTGGTATTTGAAGACTCTTGTGTTGTAAAATATCTCTAGAACACCTTATCTGCCATTCTTGGCAGCCTTGCACAGTTTTGGCGAGGCTCGTGCTTATCAAAGTTAATTAGTTTGCAGCAGCCTTTTAACCGGGGATTCGTAAAAATCATTAAAAAGTTTCTGTTCTCTTTGGTTCTTGTTTGTTTTATTGGAAAAGGGTTTGGGTCAGAACAGTTAGAGTTTGCTGGTACCTAATACTTCGCTGGACTTTGGCAGATATGATAGGCTTATAGCAGGGGTGTCAAACACAAGGCCAGCGGGCCAGTTCCAGCCTACAATGTGGTCGGATCTAGGCCATGGAGCCATCCTGGAAAATGTAAGGGGCCGGCCCACGTTGCTTCAACTGAATCTACCCAATGTGAAGAGGAAACATGCCAGCAGTTTGGGAAGTGGTGTCAAGCTGGCCACGACCACCCAGTTGACCAAGCCCAGCCGGCCCCCCGAGGTCAACCACAGCCCTGATGTGGCCCTCAATGAAATTGAATTTGACATTCCTAGCCTATAGCTGTGAGGGCAAACCTATGGCACACATGCCAGAAGTGGCAGGCAGAGCCATCTTCACTGGCACATGAATCGTTGCCCCGGAGCAGGTCCACTGCGCATACCCGCCCACCACCCACTTGCCAGCAGATCGACAGATAGCTATCGCGCATGTGTAGGGGGAGGCGCATGGGAGACGCACATGCATGTGAGGGAAAGGCGCGGGACGTGCAGGGGGGTCGCACACACACG
The DNA here is from genome assembly GCF_049901715.1 of Pseudonaja textilis. NCBI lineage: Eukaryota > Metazoa > Chordata > Lepidosauria > Squamata > Elapidae > Pseudonaja > Pseudonaja textilis. The sequence goes on from NC_141991.1 coordinate 176,488,792, forward strand.
CACAGATATGCGCGGCGTGCACATGGGTGTCGTGCATGCATGCGCAGGGGGCATGGGAGGCCCGCATGCATTGCCTTATGGTTGTTGACGCGCGGGGAAAGAAAGGTTAGCCATCACTGGCCTATCGGGTAAATGCCTTTGAATCTATATTTATCAGATCCCTTCGTCCTGTTGCCTGGTTTTTACTCTTCGTATGAACATAATCTGCCAAACACAAATTTCCCTGTAGTGCATTTCTCCACCCTTAAGAGCAATCTCTCCAATTTTCCTGCCCAGTTATAATGAATACCACGTCTAGGGAATTCATTTGCTTGAAAAGAGAGAGAAGAGAGAAACAGCAGTTGACAAAATTATTCATTTGTATTCCCATGATGCTTTTTTGCTTGGCAAGCACACAATGTTTTCTATGTGATAGAAAGAACTGTTACTGTTTTTGTCCTGGCTTCTTTATTTCACTGCTGGGCATTTACTTCCCTTTTTTGTTATTTTTAAAATTAAAATGGCAATTATATAAAATGTTACAAAAGCATATGTCGCAATCAAGGCAAGTTAATTAAACAATAGATCTCACACTTAAATGAAAAAATTAAATGAAAAAAGATCTTCCCTTTTAACTCATACATTGTAGCTAGTAATCACAGGGCTATAGATATTTAATTCAATCTGTTTAATTAGTTCCAAGCCTGCTTTGCTCAAAATTTAAGTTGCATATATATCTTACTTATATTGGCTGATAGTTGATTTTAATTTAAAAAATGCCAATTATATGTTCTCAGGGCAGTTTTAACTTCTGAAGAAAGAGACATTGGTTTGTAAATATCAATAAACCATAAAATTCCTGTGAAATTGAGTCCTGGTTAGCTATGTAGGCATGAACTCAGATTTTCCTGACTAGGTACTTGCAAGTTGTGGGAAATGGGAAGAGGTATGGTATAGTTATGATTCATAAAAGCAATATAGCAAGATGCATAGGAGAGAAACCAGTTCTTACTGAATGAGTGTCTTTTGGTCATGGGATCAGAGATATAAGGGGGATTCTCTTAGTATGTTGTGCCCTATTGGTTCATGAAATTTCTGGTAGAGCTGGTTTCAGACTTGATTTTGGAGACCCCTAGGCTGACTGAAGGGACGTGGTGGCTCAGTGGCTAAGACACTGAGCTTGTCGATCAGAAAGGTTGGCAGTTCGGCGGTTCGAATCCCTAGCACTGCGTAACAGAGTGGGCTCCCGTTACTTGTCCCAGCTTCTGCCAACCTAGTAGTTTGAAAGCATGGAAAAAAATAGGGACCTTTGGTGGGAAGGTAACAACGTTCTGTGCATCTTCAAGCATTTAGTCATGCCGGCCAAATTACCATGGAGGCTTCTTCGGACAGTGTTGGCTCTTCGGCTTTGTAACAGAGATGAGCATCGCCCCCTAGAGCCAGAAACGACTAGCACGTATGTGTGAGGGGAACCTTTACGTTTTTTATGCTGACAGCTCAGGGATTTTCTAATCAAGTTTGGGGCTGGCTTGCCTAGAAGTGTTCAGAAGCCCATAGTGGCTATGAAAACCATGGCCTTATCTCAACTGGCTTATGATGCAAATCACCCGTTCTACTTGGTATTTTATTCTGATTGGGGAGATGTTCTTTGCATGTGGATGGCTCTGGTTTTCTCACTGTCATGGAGAGTTCACTGTCTGGATAAGGCTGTACTAATGGGCTGAATAGGATGATCTGCTCTATGAGATAACTAGATCCAGCTGGATTTTAAGAAATCTTGGAAAATGCAGCTAACCGGCTCCCACTTACCCTGCCAAAGTCTTGAGAGCTGCCCAAAGCACAGCTGGCACCTTTCTCCATCCAGCAATCTCACATCTCAGTTGCTTCACCAGAAGAGTCACCTGCCTTGGCTCTAAGATAGCAGGTGGTTCCTGACTAGTTTATTTGGAGCAAGGGTGTCAAATCTGATTTCATTGAGGGCTGCATCAGGGTTGTGTTTGACCTCGGGCGGGGGGGGACGTGGCCAGCTTGACATCACTCATGTTGGGGGTGCCTGTGGCCCGAGCGCTCTGCCAACAAAAACAGGCTCCCAAACTCTGTTTTCGGCTGGGATGGCCTCCTGCAACCCTCTGCCAGCAAAAACAGAGCCCTCCCAAGCTTAATTTTTGCTGGCAGAGTCACCGTGGGCCAGACCTTTGCTGTTTCCATAGCAGCCTGGCAAGCCAGATCTAAGTACGTAGGCTTTGAGTTTGACATCCCTCATCTAGAGCAATCAAGTGCCCTTCATTAGTTTGGCTGACCATAAGTATCACAGCACCCCGTATCACAGCATATCATTTTCCAAAGTATTCAGGAACCTCTTTATAAGGCTCTCAGTTCCCCCTATCCCTTTCCATTTTTATGCTGGCCATCTTCCTTTCCCAATTGTTTTAGAACTGTTAGAGTCTCTAGCTGGTTTTACATTCCCACTCTGCTTGGAGAAATTGACAGTATTACAGTTGTAAAATGTCTTACAATTTTATTCACAGGATACATACATTATTTTAAGGGCTCGGGGATCATAGAGTTGCAACATTTCTGTTCCATAAGTTAGGGGCGTGTTTTGAAATTCTGTGATCATATGTGTGTGTGTGTGGGTGTGTGTGTGTGTGTGTGTGTGTGTGTGTGTGTGTGTGTGTGTGTGTAAATGTTTGGAATTTTCCAGATATGTTAATATCTCTTCTTGTGCATGTATATTTTGGTCAATGGTTCTTCCCACTTGAGTGCCGATCCACTTGACATGTTATCAGTAGATCAGGCAATTAAATGTTTCAATAATAGATCAGGCAATATTATGAATATTTCCATTCCAGAAAAATGTTAGAAGCAAAATTGCCTAAATGCATAAACAAGTGTGCTTCACTATTCATTATTGCGTTCACAGAACAAATTTTAAATATCTGAAGTGGAACAGATAGCCACTTTCTGATTTTTACCTATTTTGTTATATGTTGTTGGAATGGTAAATGAAAACTTTTTCTTCTGTCAACGAATTTCTAATTGGCACCATTTAAAATTCTATGTTTCTTCAACATTTTCAAACCTGTCTTTATTTAAATGAAAGCCATTTAGGGTCCAGACAATTGATATCACCTTTGGGACTGCAAAAAGGAATTTTCAAAACATACAGTAGTGGTAAGATGAGGTATTGACAGAACTTAACACCTTGATATGCTGTACAATATATAAATGGTCTCCCATTCTGTTCTATTTTTACAGATGTTCATCCCCCAATCTCTGTATGAATAGATGCCCCCATGGGAGTGAAGTTGTACATGCTTCCTGCTTCTGCATGATACAAACTGGAAAACAATGAAGCATTTTGCCAGCTTTCTGAATCCATTGTTTGGTGCTATCAAATGCATACATTAGCTCCATTTAACTAATACTAATTGGTTGTAGAATTTTGCATGCATTATTTTAAAAAAATTATTAGAACAAAAAAGCAGAGCAAAAGAATGTTGTGTGCTATATTCATGGAGCAATCCAACGTGGATTTCTACTTTCTTCAGGCAAGCCCAGCTGTCAGAAATATTCCCCAAAGGAATGTAACCACATGGGCTCCTGTTATGCTTAATCAACCAAATATGGACTTCAGTACACTTTCAGTATGAGTTAGCACTTACACAAGCTTCACTGATATTCACAAGACTTCGGTGTCCCTATTTGTAGCAATCTCCTTCCACAATTCCTTGACAATGTAGCCATGGGGGGGAATAGCGGTGTGTGTGGGGGGGGATAGCAAGGTCTGTTGAAGTCTCAGAAGGAGCCAGTCACCTGACATAATATAAGGATTAAGATTAATGAGCTGGATTAAATGGCTTCAAAGAAATATGGCTCAGCTAGCCGGTCCTTTTTAAAAAAAAAAGAATGTATGCAGACTTATTTTTAGAACCAATTATAGTGAGAATACTGTTAATCACATCTTGTCATGTGATTTTTTTTCTTCTTCAATTTGGCTAAACAGCTTTGCCGACAGATTAACTATTCTGAGAAATGTGGGTTTTTGTAGAAATGCGGGCAACATATATATGTGTGTAGAAGTCTCTCAGATGCGAGGCTTTAGATCTGACTAAACTTATAGGCCCTGCCCTTCATCCCTCCCTCAGCTGGAGTTGTAGCTGTGCGTGCATGTACAAGAGGGATGCCCAGTAGTGGTTCCGTGTCCGTGTATGCAGACATAGTTGGGAGTAGCCGATGAAGCACAAACCTGGAAAAAGGCCTCGGCCCTTTTATGAATTGCGACAGGCCTTTGAGAAACCCTCTTTGAGAATTTGAACAACCCTTATCTATGCCAAAGAAGATTGCAAGAAAAATTAAGACATTGTCAGCTGTAGAACTATTGGAAATTGAACTGCTGTGTTTCTTTGTAAAATGACTTGATCCTCAGGGCTAACATTTTATTTATTTGTATCCCACCCTCATTATTTTTTTTCAAATGCCCCAGGGTGGAAAACATATCCAACATACCTTATTTTGATCTTATTTTCCCCACAACAACAACCCTGTGAGGTGAGTTCGGTTGAGAAAGAGTGACTGGACCAAGGTCACACAGATGCCATTCATGGCAAAAATGGGACTAGAGCTCAGACTCTCCCACCTTAACCACTAGATCAAACTGGTTTTATTTATCCCAAAAGTGCTTTTTCAAGAGGCAGCTGGACTTTCTGATTTTTTTCAAAGCTGAAGAAGCTTCTTGGATGAGAAGCGAAACATCTTCAAAGAAAAAAACAGAAACTCCAGTTGCCTCTTGAAAAAGCACACACAGCGGAGAATCAAAAAATGGTTGGAGAAAATTATGGCTGAACAGATTGAATTAAAACCAGAATTTTTCCTATTAGGGATATTCAATAGACAACTTCCAAAAAATGCTAAATATATAATATTACACATCCTTACTGAAGCTAGATTAGCTTTTTGCACAATGTTGGAAACGAGCCTATATTCCAACAGAGGAAATGACAATTCAGAAAATAGTAAACTGTGCAGAAATGTATAAATTGACCCTAGCACTTAAGGAAAAAGAATCATCAGAATATTACAAGAGTTGGGAATGTTGGTACGATTGGATAGAACAAAGATAGATTATATAAGAGTAAACATTATTAAACTGTAAAGGAGATTAAGCTACATCGGTAGTAACTATATACTTGCATTAAGATTTAATTGTAAATATGACACCAATAATGATAACAAATAAGGAACCACAAGCTGTCGATAATGGAATTGCCCTTGATTCATTTTTTTTCTTTGTTTTTCTTAGTATGTGTTTGTTCATTTATTTTAATTGTATATTCAATAAAGTTTGCTTTCAAAAAGAAAAAGCACACACGGACATATCACGTCACTGAAAAGGTTATTTATGACCACTTCCACACTGCCGCATGGTCATGTGATCAAAATTCAGACACTTGGTAGCTGACTCATATGTATGATGTGTCTGGTTTTGGACATCACAAGGGAAGAAGCATCCTGAAGAATGAAAAAAATGCCAAGAAAAGCAACAAAGACGGGAAAGTATCAATCTGTGCTCATCTGGGTTTTAAAACTATCTTGATCTGATTCTGTTGTCAGAAACACTGTGGGACTTAGCTGGAGAATGCTATGTACCCTTTCCATATACATCTGAACTGGGGAAAATTTTTGAAAGGAAGCTAACTACAAGTGGTCCTCAACTTATGACCACAACTGAGCCCGAAATTTATGTTGCTAAGTGAGAAATTAGTCAAGTGAGTTTTGCCCCCATTTTACGACTTTTCTTGTCACATTTGTTAAGTGAATCACTGCAGTTGTTAAATTAGTAACACGGTTATTAAGTGAATCTGGTTTCCCCATTGATTATACTTGTCAGAAAAGTAGCAAAAGGACACTGCAGCCATCATAAATATGAGTCAGTTGTCAAGCATCTGAATGTAAATTATGTGACCATGGGGATGCTGCAACAGTCATAATAGCAATAGTACTTCGATCTTTTACAGCCCGCTCTAAGCAATTGTCAGCATATTGCCCCCAACAATTTGGGTCCTCATTTTACCCACCTCGGAAGGATGGAAGGCTAAGTCAGCCTTGAGCCTGGTGAGATTTGAACTGCCAAATTGAAATCAGCCGGCAGTCAGCAGAAGTAGCCTGCAGTACTGCATTCTAACTACTGCGCCACCGTAGCTCCTAAGTATGAAAAATGGTCATAAGTCGCTATTTTCAGTGCCATTGTAACTTGGGCCGGTCACTAAGTAAACCGTTGTAAGTTGAGGACTACCTGTACTCATAATTCCTCTCCCTCCCTCTCTTTCTCACTCACCCACTGTCTCTCAAAGTTGTAAAACTGGATATATCCTGCCATCTTGTGATGAACATGGGGAATATTCTTTAAATCCCTTTTGTGAGGACCCAATATTTATATAATTATTACTGTCCAAATAATTATTTTCAAAAGCAATAAGCATTCAGTGCGGATGCTTCCTTTTTTATATCAGAAACGTACTCTGTAATCACCCAGCATTCCTTTTCAACTGTCTCTTTAATTCTGCCTTTTAATTGAGAGCTTTGCATTTTTATTTTCAGTTCAACTGCTTCAACACTGATTCTCTTGGATAATTATTGGCTACCTATTTCTTCCAACACATTGAATTCCTTGCTCCATGAAATGTACAGGTGTGTATGGTGTGCAGATATGCACAAACACAGCCAATCATTGATTTCAGATTCCAACATTATTTTGCTCCTTTATTGATTATAATTCCCATGTTTCCATTGTTAAGAGGAGTCCCATACAAGTGTTACTGTTTTATTCCTGATTCACAATGGGTTTTTTTTTTTGCTAGTTTCTGGCATTTTTTGTTGGTTTCATCAAAATAAGTCCAAATGAATGGGTTTGCTTAATGGCCACCACTTTCAGGAAGGGATGTTGAGTTACAAATCCATGCACAAACAACCCTTCCCTCTAAAATCTACCCTGATTTAGCTAACAAGGATAGGAAAGAGAGAGATACAAAACTTGAAATGTTGCTCAGGTTGCTCAGCTCTTACCAGTGAGGATGGTTTATTTATGCAGATGAAATTCATAATGGAAAAACACAAGAGATTTCTGAAAAGCTTCCATCCTTCACCCATCTAATTAGTTTTATTTTGTAAAAAAAATAAAACGGAAGCCATCAAAGCATCTTTCTAGAGAACAAAGAATGAAAGGAATAATTGGGTGTGAATGATTAATAAACATGAACTTACAGCCTTGGTAATTACTTTCTAAAGACAGGCCATATACTTCCCACAATTTCTTTAGCGGTTTTATCTTAAAATTTATACATTGTTCAGAACATATAAATACTGCGCCTACCTACAATATAAATTTTATAACTAATAGTTAATTTTACATGTTTAAGTTCCTATTCATGATTCTATACAGAAGTACAATTTTTAACATTGACAATCCATTGCTTGCTGTAATTTGGGCTGCTGAGATGTGTATCAGTTCTGGCTATGCTGTTAAACATGGGGGGAAATTAATTAATTAAACAACTCGTATATTCAAAAATCATTCCAAAGCATTTATTTCTTTCCCCATGCATTAAAGTGTTATATTTAGTAATATCACCATCTTTTTTTCAAATTTCATAGGCAAATGTCATCACTGAATTTTGTCACAAGTTGCCCTTATCTATGTTAAATGAATTATTTTCTTAGATGAAATCTGTAATATTTATTGATTTAAACTATCTGGCCCTTCATTAATTCACCCAAGGTTAAGGAAGAGCAAATACTATATTCTATAGAAATCATGCTACAGCATTTAATAGCATGTGCTTATTATATATGAGTGCAATCTTAATTCTAGTAAAATATTTATTTAAGAACAAGCATTTCATTATCTCTGCTCTCATTATACTTTCTAATGCCTCTTTATTAAGATACGAATTTCACTGCATTTAATGTGCAGTACCCATATTGCTTATTAAAACAATCTTTTTTTTCCCTCAAAGTCCAACATCCAAAGGATGGGGTATCTCTGACTGCATCTTGATTCAAGCCCAATATTTCCATTTAGTACCAAGACTGAAATGCATCAAAAACAATATCCTACTTCTTCGTGAATTCTATGTTCAGCAGCCTATTTTTCAGGAAAAAAACTACTTCTGTGGCTGTTGTTCAACATCTAGGACCATAGTACTATTACCAATTTACTACAGATTGCTGAAAGATTTTTTATTGAGTCCTGCTTGGCATGACATGATTTAACCTTAAAAGTGAAGAATAGGCATCCCATAAAAGCCATTCTAGCCTTATGCAATTTCACTGAGCTACTGCTGTGGCAATATGAAATCGGCCTTTATTAGTGATATATTGCCACAGCAATGGTTAGATGATGTCCTAAGGTCTCATAACTCACTAGTGCACAAGTAGTGAAGAATTATTCTGTGTCCATGTGCTTGCGACTAACGCTGTTAGGACTGAGCCTGAGAGAAGACAAGTCAAACACCTAGTCCCGTGATGGCAAACCTATGGCATGTGTGCCACAAGTGGCACGCAGAGCCATTTGTGCCAGCACGCGAGCTGCAGGCAAACTTACTCACTGTGCATGAGTGCACCTCAGCTGATTTTTTGGCTGGTTTGAGGTCTTTTTTGGCCTTCCAGAGGCTTGGAAAAAGCCTCTACGAGGCTTTTTTGGCCTTCCAGAGGCTTTTCAGGACGAATAGGCCCGTTTTGTCACTTCCTGTAATACCAGAAGTGATGAAACAGGCATATTATTTGGCCTGAAAAGCCTTGCAGAGGCTTTTACCAAGCCTCTGGGAGGCCAAAAAGGCCTCAAACCAGCAAAAAATCAGCTGTGAGGTGCAGTGCAGGTAAGGGGGTGGCAGGGGGGATTGCACACTCATGTACAGGGGTGGGGGGGCATGCATTGCATTGTGGGTGTTGGCACACGAGTGCGCGTACACTAACACACATGCAATTTTTGGCATAGGAGCTCCAAAAGGTTAGTCCTGGTCAGTCCTGGCTTTGATAAAATATACAAAGTTGTGCCTTCATATTTAATTTTATTTTAAATTTAGATGAGCAAATTAAAATGTGTTCAGCAGGCACTCATAAGTTTAGCATCCCAGGAAATGTTTTTTTTCCCAGGAATCATTCAGTAGAGAAGAGAGAGCCAGTTTGGTGTAGTAGCTAAGGTTCTGGCCTAAAAAAACCAGGAGACTGTGAGTTCTGGGATGACTGGGTGACCTTGGGCCAGTCACTCTCTCTCAGCCCAACCCACCTCACAGAGTTGTGGAAAAAAATAGGAGGGTTATTCAGGGGTGGGATTCAAAGTTTTTAACAACCGGTTCTGTGGGTGTGGCTTAGATGGTGGACGTGACTTGGTGGTCATGTTATTGGCTGGATGTGGCCAACTCAATATCACTCACATCGAGGCACGCATCTCCTCGCCTGGCCTCTCATGACTGGGGATGCTGCAACAGTCGTGTGAAAAAAGGTCATAAGTCGCTTTTTTCAGTGCCACTGTTACTTTGAACGGTCACTCCACACAAGCAAAGTACCAGCAAAGGAGGGGAAAAACCCTTCAGAGAAGTTCCTGAGACAGGAAGTCTAGTCCTGCCAAGAATGTAATAAGGGTTAACGGAGAGGCAGTTTCTGTAAGCAACACCAGAATGTTTCCTTCCTACCTTCCTTACAGGATTAGGCCAGTAATTTCTTCTAACAACTGGTTCTCCGAACTGCTTAGAATGTTAACAACTGGTTCCAGTGAATAGGTGCGAACTGGTAGAATCCCACCCCTGGGGTTATTAGATATGTTTGAGTTACTTATAAAGTAATAAAGGTTGAAAATATTTTTTAAAAATCAAATAAATATAGTTTAGTTGGCAGAAAATCCAGAGATGGTCCTCTGATGAAGATACGGAGAATGGTTACTAGGGGTGGGCTTCAAAAACTTTAGCAACGGGTTCTCTGCCTGCTTGCTGTGTGGGCGTGGCCATTGTGGGTGTGGCCTAGTCTGTCTCCTGCACCGTGGGGGGTTGTTTTTGCTCTCCCCGGGCTCCAGAGGCTTTCCTTGAGCCTCCAGGAGGGCAAAAAACGGCCTCCCCAGGCTCCAGAGGCTCTCTGGAAGCCAGAAACAGGCCCATTTCCAGGAAGCTCGTTTTTCACCCTCCCCGAGCCTTCTCGTGGGCCCTGCACTTACTTACATCCAAAACAGGTTGTGTGGGGACTCCTGGGAGGGGAGGGGTGGGCGGGGCCAGCCAGAAGTGGGATTTGGAGTTTCTCCAAACTGCACAGAATTTTAGCTAGGGGCTCTCCTGAACCCCTGCGAACCCCCAGCAGCCCACCCCTGACGGTTATCATATATAAAGATATGCAATCCTTATGATATTTATTGCTCTTGGAGGCTTTGAAGGGATTTAAAAGTGGGACAGGACTTTTTAAATAGATGTGAGAAACAGACTAGGGCCAGTATGAGGATATACTGTAAGTATTAATCCCTTGATCATTGTTGGGATCTGCTTTTTCTCCCCATAACCTCTTATCCTATCACACAGGAGCTCATATCTGAGTTAAGATTTTTGTATACAATACTGCATACGTGTGCATGTTTGCTTATGAATATGTAGGGTGAGGAGGTGGTAGAACCAGCTGTGCTTAATATGTTGCATTTGTAATACCGGAATTATCCAAACAGAAGCAAATTATTTTGAACAGCTCATCCCCATTCCTTGATTAGCTTGAATGATGAAGTTGTCTTGGATCTCTGAAGTATATGCTATAATGCAAGGTTTTAGCCTTTGAGAGGCTCCAAGGCTAGAGCAAGGAAGGCACAACTTCCTGTCTAATGAATGACACACTCATACAATACAATCTTACAGGTTCTTTGTTATTGCAAGATCAAGGCTGGCTAAATAATGCAGGAAAAAAGGCTAAGAGAGTAAAAAATGCCCTATATTTCTTGCCTATGATTCTCCACGGCTTTGTCTATGGGGATATGCTTTTGTATATCTATATACTCTCGTGGCTCTTTGTAAATTGGAAGGCATAAGGTAAGAATTATTGAACGAAAGTAGCTCAAGTGAGCTAATTTACAGAAATCCAGCACCCATGACTCACTTAGGAACGAAGTTTGGGAAAGCTGTCACTTCAGTGCCGCCACCACGCCTTCCGACTACACTTCCCAGAAACCCATAGCTGTATGCTGCATGGGAGGGCGGGAACACTGTATCTTCACCTTCTTTCCCACCTCCCTCTCTCCCCTGCATCCAATCAGCTGGCGGATGGGCAAATGGCAGTTGGCTGCCTTGGAACCAAGGTTGACAATTGAAATAAGAGTGTTGGAGATGAAGGAAGGTGGTGAAATAAGGACGAGAGAAAGACTCAGAAGTTCTGGGGAGTGCCAGAGATTGATGGGTGAGCCCTTTCTCTTTGAAGAGGGGGGACCCTTGTGGACATGCTGAGGTACAGTTTTCCTCACGGTCTGCAGCTTCCATTGTCCTCTCCCTTCCACAAGCAGGCAGTTTCATTGGTCAGCTGAATAGGGTTGGTTTCTGAACTCCCTGCCAGATTCCCACAAGCAACATCGATGGGGAATCAAACAGGAAGTTGGAAGTCACGCCTGCTCCCCGTCCTTTTTTTTTGCCCACCCAAGATCATTCTGTTTCTCCCTTTCAGTGAGGAAATAGGTATCTCCAAAAGAATCATCCACAAGGGATCATGAGCTGTTTAATATGAAGTAAGACTGACCTCTAGTGAAAATACCCAGCACTTCAACTCATTTGTTTTCCTTCTTCCTCTGATAACTTGTTTTTCTTTTCTTTTAAAGTTCCTTTGCTTTGAGTCCTTGTATTTCATACGGAGGACTCCTCGCAATGAAGGAAGAAGCCATTCACAGAGATCAGCTTTTGTAAATCAACTTCCATTTCAGATGGTGCACAAAGTATGATCATCGGTTAACATGAAAAAAGTAGCAACTGTTGGATCTTTTCACGACACATATTTTCTGTGGATTGTGCCAAAAGGATGATTATGACAAGCAACATTTTAGAAAGGGAGTCCAGGACTGGTTAGAAATAAAAGAAGCTGCTTTTGATCCCTAATCCATTTAGCAAAACATCACTGCAGGGCCAAGAACCTGAACCTGGGATCAATTCTTGCTTTTGCAACAGAGACAAAGACTGACCCTTTCTGACCCTTCCCTAAATAACTTGATTAAAGGACTCAGGTTTCTGTGAGAGAAACATGAGTTGTAGCTTCTATTTGGCTAACACCCAAAATGCCACTATAAATATGCAGAAGCACGTGACCATACACTTGCTACAAACAGGAACAAAATTCCCTGCTGATCAGATCATACGCCATATTGTGATGTCATGACATGATCATATTTATCTCACTGTAGGCCTCCTATTGTGACATCACACACTGGAGGTCAGGCGGTTAATCTTCACACGTCACAGAAGTGCATCGGAAAAGACAGAATGGAGGCTATTTTGAGGCGTGTGGAAAGCAGGGTGCTTTTTTGTGCATGTCCCTTTTTGGTATTGAGATTTTGAGAGCACAATCAGTTAGAAGAAGAAACCAACAGAATTCTTTCAACATACGTCCAATTATCCCATTGTCCTTTCAGTCATGGATGGGAAACGCTCTGTGCGAAGATGCCCAGCTCAAGCAATGCCAGCTTTTCAAGATAACTCCGCTGAGCAAGGTAACAATTCCAGGGCGACAAGAGGATCAGGCAAGACCCAATCAAACAAGTAAGAAGGATGCATGCATCTATATTTATATAGGTACTGTAAAGAACAAATATATCTGTGAAAAAGAATCTAGGAGACTCTTCTTCAAATTAATGCTCTTCTTTTGAGGCCTCACTTCCCAGAATTCTCAGCCAGCACAACCAACCACTCCCTCAACTTTCTCCTCAGCTGCATTTGTCCAGTATAGCTTCCTACAGATTGAGAAGATATTATGAATGACTACATGACTGCACATATGCTGCTGCAATTCACCAGTTGCTCGTAAATGATTCTCTAATTGCATTACTGGGTTTCCCAATGTGGTCGCTGAAATCCTGAGTTTTTCCAATCATATCCAGAAATCAGTTGTTGAGGAGGACAACAGGAAGATAAGCTGCCAAAAGGCCCGAGAGCAGTATCTCTTTTCCACTGACACACCACAATAAGGATATTTTGAATGCATCTGAGGATTCATATTCAGTTTGTCATAGTTTGGCATCTGGGCCAAACAAGTCTGGCCATATCCCTAAGCAAAACATAAGTGGTTCGTTTGTTTGTTTGTTTAAAAAATCAGACTCCTCAATTTTCTGCAATGAACCACTGGACAATGACTCCTTTAGCAAACAGCGGTGAAGAGGATTTCCTAGGAACAGTGCATTCAAAAGAAAGTAGGAGCAGCAGATACCATAACATTATTAATATAAGATAAAAGTGACCTGTGGGAAAGTATCCCTTGCCGTACATTGAAATATATATTAATATAATAGAACTCTCAACATTCAAAAGACAAACACTGGAGGATTGGAAATCACTACAGTAATCAATTGATCGAACAATAGATTGTATAATGTGATGAACGTGGAATTTGGCATTTCTTAAAACACTTAAAAGCGAAGAGCCCTCTGCATTGTAACGCCAGCCCTGTGCAACATCCTTCTCCCTCCCTCCTCCCCGGGTGAGGAATGTCCCCACCCTCCTATCCTTCTGCAAGAGCACAGCTGGCTGGAGAATTCTGGGAATTGAAATCCACAAGTCTTAAAGTTGCCAAGTTTGGAGACCTCTGGCCTGGAGACTTGGCTTGGCTGGTTAGCCTAGGGATCCAATAAGGAAGTAGATCAATGGAGGTGTTTGCTAGACCAACTTGCTGTCTCCACTTTCCCCCTGCACTTCCTGCTCTCCCTCTGCTCATCTTTTTTTATTTCATATTTCATATTACTGTACTTCCATTGTTCATTCTTTCATTCCTTTAGTATTGCTATTTTTATATTTTTAATCTTTTTTTTTCAATTTGAATGTAAGCCATCCAGAGTATCCCACAGTGAGATGAGCGGCAAACAAACTTAACAAACAAATCTTATGGTATCTAACAAACCGGCCTTTTTCCAAGAAATTCAAAGCAGTGTAGATGATATTGAGATATTGGACTGAAGCGTTATCTGGATATGAAGAGGGAAAAGTAACTTAGAGCATGTGCAGGTGACCAATACAGGGATGGGATTCTACCAGTTCGCACCTATTCGCTAGAACCGGTTGTTAACATTCTAAGCAGTTCGGAGAACCGGTTGTTAGAACAAAATTACTGGCCTAATCCTGTAAGGAAGGCAGGAAGGAAACATTGTGGTGTTGCTTACGGAAATTGCCTCTCTGTTAACCCTTATTACATTCTTGGCAGGACAAAACTTCCTGTCTCAGGAACATCTCTGGAGTTTTTTTCCCCCTCCTTTGCTGGTACTTTGCTTATGTGGAGTGACCATTCAAAGTTACAATGGCACTGAAAAAAGTGACTTATGACCATTTTTCACACTTATGACTGTTGCAGCATCCCCACAGTCATGAGAGGCCAGGTGAGGCGATGCATTCCTCGATGTGAGTGATGTTGAGTTGGCCACACCCAGCCAGTCACATGACTACCAAGCCACACCCACCAAGCCACACCCACAGAACCGGTTGTTAAAAAATTTGAATCCCACCCTTGGGCACAACCTTAAATCAAATCCATTGTAATAATATATTGTTAACAGGGCTTTGAAGTTTAACTTTGCTGTTAATTAACCTTGTCAAACATCTGGGAAATCAGAAGATTCAGACCATTCAGGTAAGTATCAATGTGTACAAAGATTTATTGCAAGTTTAAACAACCATCTAGCCAACTGACCATTAAGGGAAATGCTCAGGAGATAAATGCTCAGGAGGCATTTAAGGTGGGCTGGACTTCTCTTGTGGGTGCCCAGGGACTTGTGACTTATGACAAGTTTGATCCCTCCCTCAGGCTCAGCCTGGTCATCTGCTACATACTGTTAACTATGTTTTCTTCATGTATATAAAATGTATGACAGGTCAAACTGGGTTGCAAATAGGTGTAGAAGTTTATAAATCTGGGACAGTGGTGGGATTCAATTTTTTTTACTACCGGTTCTGTGGCTTGGTGGGCAGTGTGGCTTGGTGGGCGTGGCTTGGTGGGCATGGCAGGGGAAGATTACTGTAAAATCCCATTCCCTCCCCTCCCCACTAACCTGCTTTCCAGCTCTGTTCTCCTGTGCAGGGCAACAAAAGAAGACCCAGCCAATCAGCTGGGACTCAGGAGGCAGAGAATAGATGGGGGCGGTGCCAGTCAGAGGTGGTATTTGGCGGTTCTCTGAACTACTCAAAATTTCCATTACCGTTTCTCCAGAACTGGTCAGAACCTGCTGAATATCACCTCTGATCTGGGACCTGTTTTGCAAGGGAGAAAACTATTATTGTTGCAATATATTTGTCAGTGTTCAAACTAGGAGGGATGATATGTGTTTTTCTTTTTTGTCATTTTAACTCACATCTTTTTTAAACGTTTTAGTTTAGTTTTGTTTTGTTTTTGTTAATTTTTTTCCCCTTTGGGTTTTTGTGTTTTAATTTTTTGAATAAAATAAAAAGTATTGGAAACAAGTACAGGAGAAGCTCTGGTCATGACCATGATTTGTTCCATAACTTTGGTTGCAACCTGATTTGGTCGTTACCCAAACCGAATTTTGGAAAGTTGGTGCTTGCAAAAAAAAAAAAAAAATGGCACAGAAGAGGAAATCGGCTGTGAAAATCTTTTGTGAATTTTTGGGTTGGAACTCGATTTAGTTGTGGTCAGAAGCGTTCATGACGAGAGGTTCTGCTATATAATCTAAATGTACACATCTCCCTTAATACTGTACTCATATGAACACAAATGAACAATGAAAGCAATACAATGAAACTTTGGGAAAGATGGATTTATTGTAACAATGGGGTTAAAAGGTTTTTCACACCTCCTTTGGATCCTGTCTGCACTTTCCCAAGACAGGTATGCCATGTTTGGGAAACTATAGTCTAGAACCAATATTTAGGAATAGCAAATAGTATTTTAATATGCCTTGTTGCCACAATGGATGAGACTGACGCTAAGGAACATCATTCTTAGGATAATGTATTTCAGGCAGCCTCCACGTTACAGCTACAAAACATGAATAAAGCTTTATTCAGGAGCTGTGGTGACACAGTGGTTAGAATACAGTATTGCAGGCTAACTCACCGTTGACTGTCAGAAGTTTGATCCTGACCGGCTCAAGGTTGACTCAGCCTTCCATCCTTCCGAGATCGGTAAAATGAGGACCCAGGTGGTTGGGGGCAATAGGCTGACTGTGCAAACTGCTTAGAGAGGGCTGTAAAGCACTATGAAGCGGTATATAAGTCTTAAATGCTATTGCTCAATGCTAAAGGGTTAGTATTTTTCACGGTAATTACAAATGGTGCCCCAGCATAACATGTGCATTTTTAGAGTGCTGGAGATCATTTGTAACTCTTCTTCTTTCAGCTGGTACCTGCTTAATTCTTCAGGAGGTTGTCCCAGGACATCTACATCTAACCAGGTGTCTTCAATTTATGATCAGGGAGAAGAAAATGGGCGTAAGTCTAAGAAACATTTAGGCTTTGGAGGACCCACTAATCATTAGAAGCCACAGATTAAAACAAAAATAGAAAAAATATGTCAGGATTGCATCTTGCATCTTTTTGCTAGTTTAGATCTGTGCAGTGTATACAAATCCACTAAAGATCTTCAGTATTGGCCTAACAACACATAATTTTGCAGTCCCCCCTGTATCTTCTCTCTAGCAATTAATCTATTCAAGAGGGCGAAGAAATAAGAATAGGAAAGAAAAGAAACTACTGTACAGATTGTAGAAATATATATTGATGCAGATGGAAGTCAGAGCAGCTGCTGTCAATCCAATCTATATACAGAAATCATTGATGTAGGACAGTGATGGCTAACCTTTTTGGCACCAAGTGCCCAAAGTGCGCGTGCATCCCCAAAATGCAATGCACTCCCCCGCGCATGCCCCCTGCCCCCTGTGTATGCCATCTCTGACACGTGTGCCATAGGTTTGCCATCACAGATTTAGAATGACAGTAAGGATTGAATAATGAAAAGGGTTTTCTTTGGCAGGAGGTTTTACCAGAGAAGTCATTGCCAGTGAGAATTGCTGTAGCCGCTTGTCATCTGATTCCACAGCTTCATCTCAAAGGAGTACGCTGAGTATGTATCTAGCAGTTCCACTTTCCTACAGCTTTCCTGAAAATATGGTGCATTTGATAGCTAAAGTTATTGAAGCAGGAGCTAGACAGCTTTCAACCAAGGATGGAAATTAATCCTCCAAGACACCTTCCAACTTTAGAATATCATGATGGTCACATATTGTTTTGTCTTTGAGTGATATTTAAGTAGATTGACAAATATAAACTCTTCTGGAGTTTTTTCTTATCTACTTGACACAACGATTGTCCCAAAGGTGCTTTTTTTTTTGACACAACCATGGTAACAAGATGTTTCACCTGGTGGTGTTCAGGCTTTTCTGGAATACCAGATCTGTAGCACAGAAACTTACATGTTCATCCAAACCTATAGTAAGTGCTAAATGCAGGAATGACAGACTTGAGAATACCCTTATCCATCTTTCTCATCTACTGTATTTCTTCCTATATGTAGAAAGGGACAGTGAGTGTCAGAAAACTTTTTCAAGGTTGCCTACAGAACATAATAGTTTTCTGACCTAGTGTGAAAGTCTTAAAATATATTGCTAAAGTGACATATTTTTTAAAGAATAGGATTACATTCCACCAACAGTTTTGGTGGACATGATGATGCATTTAAAATTAAAGCCCCCCTTTTTTTATACAGTCTAGAAAAAGTTAACCTTAAAAAGTCTAACTGAAATGAACATTTAACTCTAAAAGTTCCTCTGATTTTAGTAAGATTTAAGAAGGCCTAATCTCCTCTGGATTGAACCTAAGGTCAGTAGTAGTGATTGGCTATATTCATTTGATCTACTGAGTTTCAGATTAAGCCACTTCATTGTATAATTCTGCATATCAGTAATTTGGAGAGCCTTATTTGATAGAATGGGATGCAGATCTAGATCTCAGTGTAACCTAACATTTTATTTGGGGTTTTAATGTTGACTAGATCCCACCACATTAAAATAGAGTTTGATCCGATATCTCATGTTGTGACATGATGAATCATACATGGCAACAACATACATGGTGCATACCAGAAATAGTACTAACTGGTGTATTTGCTAAGAGTTTGAATTGTGAATTTACCAATTTCATTTATTTATTTTACCTTTATACTTAACAGTCCTCAGCAGATCAGATGACCAAACAAGTATATTCCCAGTTACTTTATAAACTTTCAGAAATAACTCCTTCAATGTTTTGTGAATTGTTCTGTTTCACAGAAACCATATGCTGCATTCCCAGCCTCATCATATATTCTATTATCTGCTTTCTTCGAAAACTTTTACAGTCCTGCTACTGTTCAAGGTAAGTAGCAGTGCAAAAATGTTCACAAGCTCCTTTGGAAAGAAATCATGACCAAGACTTTGCTTCTGATAGTCTTCTCCATTACAGAAGATCTCACTTGGGTGGGGTAGAAGTTGGAAATGTCATATATTAAGATGTCTTTTGACAGGCAAGACTTTAAAGATGTGCTTTCTCTAACACCTTTCTTATTTTAATTGTCTTAATGAACTTTACGTATTTTAAATATTTTAAAAAATATTTTATTTATTTGTAAATTCATGTTATATATTAAAATAATTTGTTATAATTTTATGAAACATTCCACTATCTTATTGTATTTTAATGGTGCATTTTATGCACAAATTAATTATCCTTATTTTCTCCCTTCCTTGACTCCAAAAGTAACGAATTCTGCATGGTCCCATTTGCACTTCCTTGCTTGTTGTCTCTCTGGTACTAAGTCCCTCCCTCTCCATTCAAGTCTACTTCCCCAAACCTCATATCTTCTCCAGCCAACTTACTTGGCAATTTCTTTGGTGGTGAAAGTTGCCAAGTTTGTTCTACCCACCCTGGCTGAGCTGGGAATGGGACAACCCGCCATAGCCAAACTCATCCCTGCAACCAAACTCGCCACGGCCAATATACCACAGCCAACTCACCATGGCCAACTACCCGCAAGACAACTTGCCATGGGACAATTTAACAATTCAAATTTATTATTTAAAATAAATTTAAAGATGTTTTATTTTTTGTCATTTACATTTCATCCTGTCCCTCCTTTCCCATCCTTTCTTCAATGATTCCATTCCATCATTTCTTTGATATTAGTGTAACTCTTGTCCTGTGGCAAGTTGGCCGTGGTGAGTTGGCTATGGCGAGTGGGCCGCATCAAATAGTCGTAGATCCAGCTGAGATATCCACTGACTTTGTGAATCCTTGGCATGGATTCAAGCTGCCTCTCTCCTCCATTACTTGCAGGAAGAAAGATAAGGATTGTGTTATGTCTTCCTCTACTGGTTATTCACAGTATTCCTCTTGCTGGTTTCCAACCACTTTTTCTTTTCCTCTCCCTTCTGCTTTTCCATGTCTCAACTGTGTGACCTTAACATGCTTCTGAGCACATTCTTAATCACGATCCTGGTTTATTTCCCCTGATCCTCTTAGGAGCTGGTTAAAGTATATTCCCAGAGTCAGGATATTTAGAAGAACAAACTCTTCTACATCCTGTGATTTAGCTTAACATTTCAACTTTTGCCTAGTTTACACCAACTTTATTGCAATCCCCTGGATTTCATTTACCATACCGGGACAATGAATGGTAATACTTCTGGTAGCTATCAAGCCCAAACAGCCTATCAAGCCTTTTGGCTCACAGTAGATGCAAACCAAAATCAACAGTAAAGAGGGAGAAATAAGACTGGGGTTAACTGCTCGCATCATGCCACTACCCAAGTTGTATAATGAGGTCTAGGGGCCAAGAGGCTTAATTCACAATAATTGACTCACTGTGTGGTGGTATCACTACCCTGTTTCTCCAACAATACGGCCTCCCCCAATAGGAAGTCCCAGCATGTTTTATAGGCATGAAATGAAATTAAGCCCCTCCCCCCAAATTAAGGCCTATATTAAAACATGCAAAATGGAGGGGAATGGTGAGGGGGGGGCTTGCCGTTAGGAAGTACTTTTGTTGCACACCCGGATATGGTGCTGCCTGCGTTGACCCCGATACAAAGAGCCCCACCAACGCCGAGGTCAACTTCCAAGCCATCGCCACCAGCCCGCCCAAAGATGCAAGTGGGGGGGGATTAAGTCACACACACACACACATCAAAAAGACAGCCTAGCCATTTCTTCGGGGCTCAAAAAAAAAAATAAGACCCGGCCTTATTATATGAGAAACACGGTACATATTTGAAGAAACAGCATTGATGTTCCCATGTGCTACAGCTTTTATGTCTAGAAACGGGAAGGCACTATTGACCTAGAAAGTCAGTTTAATGTGTTTGTAATAGAAGGTTTTGAAGTGGAGTAAGGATTGTAGTGTGTCAGAGAAGTCATTTTAATCCTAAACATAGGAATGCACAGGGCATTTGCAGTCTAAAGTGCTGTGGATAACTAGAACGGACACCCTGCATAAAATATATGCCCCATATATCAAGATTAGCTCGATACCCATGCTTCGCTACGAAACTATGTGGTCCGGCTTAGTTTGGGGGGGAGGAAAAGAAGGGGGAGGGGGAATTCTGCCTTTGCCTACAAGCATCCATCGATATTCATCTGTCTAGCATCCTATCAGTGTGTGTGAGAGAGAGAGTTGAGGGCTGTTTGGAAACTGAAAGAGTTTTTCTGTGTGAGCAAGGAGGAGATAGCAATGAGCCTGGGCATGGCTAGCTCAATTGTTCTGTACTAAAGCTACTTGGTGCTGTGAAACTAAAACTGAAGCTGAAACTCTTCTCTGCTTGTGTTTTGCATTTGGAAGAGATTTCTTTTCAGGTGGGGAGTGGGATTAGAACTCCTTAGCATCAGAGCGTGTTAATAATAATATACAAAATACTAATGCTCTGATGGTCATTTTGAAAAATCCTTTCTTGGTGAGCACCTAGAAGCCAAGAGGAACATACAATTTCAAGTTTGTAGGCTTTACAGTTCTGGTGATTTTGTGATGATGTGTGAGTGGTATTTCGCTTTTATATATATAGATAACTGATTTAAAAATGCACGTAGATTGAATAATGGCCTAATAATTCAAACTGCATATGCATCCATCACAGATCATGATGATATGCAAAGGACAAAATACATATCATGATGCATGTATTGGCCTTTGATATTCCCCAGTATCACACGACAGTACAAAAATCAGGTGGTCTGCAAGATGATACTTATATCTCATCCTTTGCCCTCCACCTGTCAAGATGGCTGCCTCTTTCTGGATACTTTTGGATTGCTCTCAAACAGCCAAGATATGTGGAGGGCAGAGGGAATGTCCTTGAAGGGCAGAAAATAGATCCCTATGAAGGCAATAGTTAGAACAAGTTTGAGCCCAGGTCAAGAAAATAATGTGTGAAAATATCTCAGGTCCCTCCCCAGGTCATATGAAGATAAAGTGAAGGAGGGAGGAAGCATGTCAACTTACAAGATTCTGTTAGTACAGATTTGCAATAAAACATCTGAATTTATATGGCTTTGGTTTCTAGTCTTGTCTACATTATAGGCCTACAATATCATATATCATATCATTTCATTCATTCTACATGATAATCTTATTCTAATTTATTCCAATAGCCTCTTGCCTTCTTACCAGCTTACTTCCTCCCTTACTTGCAGGAAGAGAGACAAGGCTTGTGCTATGTCTTCCTGTACTGCTTACTCACGAGTAGTCTTTCTGCTGACCCTCCTGGTTTCCAACAACTCTTCTCTTTCCTTTCCTCTCTTTTCTACTTTTCTGTGTCTCAAGCAATGGAACAACTTGAGCATTGCCTAGAATTGGATGCTTAGGAGAAAATGACCAGTTTTACACAAAGGCAAGCAATTTCCAATTCCATCTCTGCTTATCCAGTCTGGGAAAGGCCCCTGTTTGAAATCTAAGAATGCTGCTAACATTTTAAGCAATACTGATCTGATTGAACTCAGTAAATGCAAGTTCTAGGTGTTTGTTCCCTCTCTCATGCAACAGCTAGTATGGCCATAAGGTATGATGTGATACCATTGGCACTGGGGGTTAAGGAAACACCCTGTTGATGACATCACACCATGCATTGTTTTATGGCAGATATCAAGCAAGGAAGAGAGGAGAGAGAAAAAGACATGAAGTAGCAGCAACTCTTAGAATGACTTGTTAATAAACCTCTCTGGTTTGGGAAGAAACCAGTAAAGTCCTTGAGTGACTTTCGCTATTATCAAGATTCCTATTCTTATCCTTAGCAAGTCCTAAGAATTGTTCCGTCCATTGACTTTCACTTAATGATCCTACTTTCCTCCTCAGGAATCAAAACCCCATGGCAAACTGTGTGAGATGCTTGACGTTGCTCATCATAGCTGCCTCAATCATTTATGGTAAGTAAGTACTCATTGTTCCATTTGAGATTTGAAAAATATCTGAATAGTGGCAGGTTCTCATGGGTCTAACATAAAAGGTGAGCTCATGTTGAGGATCTGAGTGTCAGAAGTCCCAATGTGCCAGAGATAACAGTCACTTTTATCCAAAAAAGTTCATGCTTTATAACACAAGTCAGGTGGACAATGCAGAGGTCAAGGAGGGTCTGTTTACTGCTCATTATCACAGTGACAAACAACCCAGCAATGGTGCCAGTGAAGCTCCACCCCAGCCTTCAGTTTCCCATCAGCCTGGGTTCACAGACGAAGTTCCAGCCAGCCCACAAGGCGAGAGGCAGGCAACAATACCAACAAGTCCAGTGTTCCAGCAACCAAAACACAGTCCAAGAGTCCGAAGTCTGAGAGCTGAGTCCAAGTCCAATGTTCAAGGAACAGGATCCAGCGAAGCCGGGAAGAAACACTTCAAAATGAGCAAGGTGCCCCCAACAAGCACATCGTCCTAAATGTCTGGTTAAATCACCCTTCCCCAGCTTTCCTTGTGAGGAAGGGCAAAGCTGCTTCCTCGCAAGCAACCTCGCTGACCTCCTCTGTGTCCTTCTCTATTCTGCTCTGCTCATCTGTGGATTGGCGAGGGAAAGGGTTGTTCCTCATCGTGATCTGGAGCCTGTCATCTCTGTTGGCCCTCTGCAGCTGCTCTGCTCCAGCAGGGGGCTCCCCATCCAGTTGGCTGCCACCCTCTACACTGCCAGATAGCCCTGGGACTGCCTCGTCCTCAGCCCCTCAACTCTCCACTCCTTTGGAGAGGACTGTGTCCTCCCTATTGGGAGGTCCCAGCTCCAAGAACTCCAACTCCCGCTCTGAACCGGGATCCGACAAAGTCATGGCACACCTGCAGATTCTTGCAGGACAAATATGCATGACAGCGTACGGCAGAAGGATCCAACCTGCATCAAGGGCATGTTATTATGCATCCTATGACTTTCACCCTTTTCTTAGCAGATACAGATTTTTCTCCCAGTACTGAAAGAGATTCTGTCAGGGAAAATTTGGGTAGGTGGTTGAAGTAGAAATAGTTGGGAGTTTGAATGGCAAGTATTGGTAGGAAGAAGTTAGTTTTTAAATGCTCTGTCAGGTAGTGGGAGAAGATGGCTTGGTGTGGTGATATCTTTCTTATATACACTTCTATATTACACAGTGTTTATAAAACTAGTCTTCCAAGCTTTTCTATTCTTTCAAAATGAAAGTCTTCAATATAGTTACCAAATCTCAGCAGAAGTAGGATTAATTTACTTCTTGAAGTGTTTCGAGGAAAGAGGATAACACAGAAGTCTCCAGTCTTAGCTTTGCTTGGCTAAGGAATTCTAGGAGTTGAAGTCCACAAGTCTTAAAATTGCCAAGGTTGGAGACCCCTGGGATAACATGTTAGAGACTTCTTTCCTAATACTGTTCTAGTATGTCGCATGTCTGCAGTCCTGTCAGAGACCCAGAAATACAGGTACTCCTCAACTTATCACCACAACTGAGCCCAAAATTTATGTTGCTAAGTGAGATTTTTGTTAAATGAGTTTTTCCCCATTTTAGGAACTTTCTTGCCATAGTTGTTAAGTGAATCATTGCAGTTAAGTTAATAGTACATGTGAAAAAAAGGCATAAGTCATTTTTTCAGTGCCGTTGTACCTTTGAATGTTCACTAAACGAACTGTCGTAAGTCGAGGATTACCAGTACTATGAAAACTGCATGGACACATGCATAGGTAATAGACATTAAACATCACTCAAAGGAGATTCCAGTAGAGAGAAGTTTCCTGAATATGGGCTCCCACCGGAGTCCAAAAGCTTGGGAGTCAACCTCTGGATCCGGTGACTGACCCACATTCAATAAAAGGAAATTTTATATTTGCTAAACTGGATACTGAGGCTGAGAGTTGTTCTGTAATAAGTCCCAGTTAAGAGGCTGTAGGTGAGAGTCATGTAATTTCAAATTGGACTTGCAGTGTGAAAAAGCAAGTCTATGAATCGGCACTTGAGCAATTCCCTCTGTGTGAAATAACCAGGTTGAATTTTGTGCCCCTTTAGCCATTTCTCGGACATGAAGCTTCAAGTTAAAAGACATTTTTAGAGTTAATTGTAGAAACTTCCCATTTTTGCTTATTTCTTACAGGTGTTGTTTACTGCGTTTGTCAATACCTCCAATTATCAGATGGCCTAGCATCAAAGGTAAATACCATTCCACAGAAAGGGAAGTCATCAAAACGGTTTGAGGCCAGATTGGGCAACTCATGGAGAATTTGGGAAGTAGGCCGTGGGCCTCAAGACAAAATGGGTGCCACACACAAAGAGCTTTTCCTCACTAGCGATTCTCAATGGAAAAAAGCACTTGCTGGATAAGCAGAGGCCAACATAATGGAGGTGCTGTTCATGTTTGCTTTCTTGGGTTTTGAGGCTGCCAAAAATGTTGTATCTGGAAAACAGAAAATGAATTTGTGTATAGTCCACCATCATGGGAGTGACAGTTAAAACCTGGATTTCCTTTGTTTTTTTAAATAAAAGAATGGCTCAAGTAGCTCCTCTGTTTTTGTATCCAATAACAGACAGTCCTTGTTTAGTGACTGCAATTGGCAAACTACAAGTGGGTTGTTCAGCAAAGCTGTCACTAAGTGAAAAATTACATGACCACAATTCTGCTTATTATTTTACTTCAGCTTTCCCTTGCTTTACAGCATCAGAAAGATACAATCCCAAACAGTTGCATGAGCCCAAACAGTATGGAAGGTGTTGGAAACTCAGTTTATGAAGAACCTGGGGAAAATGCCCTTTTCCCCTATTCCACACCACTTGAAATGCTCACCCTAGCACTGGGATGATTAGAAGGAAGTTAATGTTTGTATTTACAAGAGTGAGCAGGCACACAATGGGGGAATACATATTGAAAGGAGTGTAGCTGCTAGCTTCTTAGGAGGCCAATGCCTTCAGGGTGAAAGTGATTAGGATTTTGTCAATTCCAGACAGCAGCTGCCAGCAGGCTGTAATCAACTAATTAAGATTACACACCTGAGCCTATTAAGTTGTTCTCAGCAATTTTGGAGGAAGCACTGCTATACAAACAAGCAGCTCAGGAAGTGATAGCTTGGTTGAATTGGGTATAGTGATTAAAGTGCTGGCTTAGAAACCAGGAGACTGTGAGTTCTAGTCCTGCCTTAACCATGAAAGCAAGCTGGGTGACCTTGACCCAGTCAAACTCTCTCTCAGCCTAATTCACTTCACATTGTAGGAAAAATAAGAGGAAGAAGGTTGGATATGCTTACCACAGGGTAGGATACGACAGGGTTAACTACCGGTTCGGGATTTACGAGCTTCCCTGCATGCTGTGAGCCACGCGCCTGTAAATCATCATCAGCATGCTGTGTGCAGAGATGCAGCCTTTGAAACAGCCCTGTTTTCCTGCTTTTTTAACTGCAGCTGTGGTTTCTTTGGTAGCTGAAGTTGAAAAATTAGGAAATAAAGATCAGGTAAGAGCCCAAGTGGGCGGGTGGGCAAAAACACCAGCAGACATAGAACCGGTTCTATGTCTGCTGCTCTTCAGAGCTACCGGTTCTACAGAGGTGAACAGAACCGGTAGAAACCCCCCTGGCTTACCACAATAGGTTATTTTGTTTATAATAATACTAATATTAATATTATTAATAATAATAATAGTAGAAAGTGGGATACAAACAAGCAAACATAAAAATCTCTTGGCTCTATGAGGGGAATGGGATAAGCACAAGGCAATGCGGACATGTGACCAAATGACGTTGCAAAGGTAAATGTGGGTATCAGTCTCAAAGTTACTTTTTCATCATCTTTGTAATTGTAAATTGTCACTGTCTGAGGCAATCACTAAATGAAGACTTGTCTGTAATCAGTATGATAAGATTGTAATTTGCCACATAATTCTGATTGGGTAGGTATGGAATTGAACTTAAGTCAAGAGATATTTTTTTCTAAGATGGTCGTAGATTAACTACAGTTAATTATGGTTAGGATCCACATGTTTGACTGTTAATATTAAAGTTGAATCTTATCTGTTTGTTTATTCTTCCAACAGGAACTTACAAAAGTGTACGAAACTGAGCTAAATGAACTCTGGTAAGGCTATTCTACAACCCTCCAAAAAAAGACTCATTAATTAAATTTATAAGCTGCTTCAGCCTATCACAACTCTAGGCAGTTTACAAAATACAATAGTAAAAACAAGAATGTGCATAAGCTTTAAAAAAAAAGTCTAGAGATCCTCATTCAATAAACTAAAACACCCCAAAGAGGTTTCTCCCCTTCAAACCTAAGATATGGAAGAAAAGTGATGGTTTAAAGGCTTGTATAGCATGAGAGCTGTACAAACCTCAGGGAATGTGGCTTATTGAAATGCAGCATCACCTCAGCCAGGCTAGACTGACATGAACCACCTAAGACAGGACTGCCCTGCCTTGGCAACCTTCAGACCTGTGGACTTCAACTCCCAGAATTCCCAACCAGCCATGTCCTAGTTTAGGAGTTTAGGCCTCAACCCTCATGACCTCATGTACATTAGGATTAAAATGATAGGTTGTCCAATCCCATCCTTGGCCTACACCAATCCCTTTGGAGACAGTCTTAAGATTGAAAACACATTGGAAGCAGTGGTGGGATTCAAATTTTTTTACTACCGGTTTGGTGGGCATGGCAGGGGAAGGTTACTGCTAAATCCCATTCCCTTCCCACCCCACTAACCTGCTTTCCAGCTCCGTTCTCCTGTGCAGGGCAACAAAAGAAGACCCAGTCGATCAGCTGGGACTCAATGGGAAGCAGAGAATAGATGGGGGTGGGGACAGTCAGAGGTGGTATTTGCCAGGTCTCCGAACTACTCAAAATTTCCACTACCAGTTTTTCAAAACTGGTCAGAGCCTGCTGAATACTACCTCTGATTGGAAGACTTATCCAGAGAATAACTTTGGTTAGAGACCACAGTGCAACATTCTTTCGCACTGCACGATAAAATATTTAAGTTGCAATTCTATGGACCTTTTTGTGGAAGTAAGTTCCACTGAATTCAGTAAGATTCATTCCTGACTATGTATTTTTAGGGTATTGGGGTCAGGCATGCATAATATATCATTTCCTGAATCTAGCCACAATAATAGGCTGCTGCATTGCAGGCCCAGGAATGGTCTGGCAAACAGTTATGATGACAGGCAGTGCCCAACTTACGACCACAATTGAGCCCAAAATTTTTGTTGCTAAGCGAGACATTTGTTAAGTGAATTTTGCCCCATTTTAAGACTATCTTGCTACACTTGTTAAGTGAAACTCTGCCCTTGTTAAGTTAGTAGCACGGTTATTAAATGAATCTGGCTTCCTTATTGACTTTGCTTGTCAAAAGGTTGCAAAAAGGTGATCAATCAGTTGCCAAATGTCTGAATTTTGATCCTGTGACCATGGGGAGTCCGCAACAGTCGTAAGTGTGAAAAATGGTCATAAGTTACTTTTTTCAGTGCCATTATAACTTCAAACCATCACTAAGTGAACTGTTGTAAGTCAAAGGCTCCCTGTATTAACATTACTCTACAGCAGGGGTCTCAAACACAATTTACCTGGGGGCCGCTGGAGGCAGAGTCTGGGTGAGGCTGGGCCGCATAATATTATACTTTATATTATACTTTATATTTATATTATACACTAATATTATACTTTCATATCATGGTGGGGGCCACAGGATATCGTCCTGCGGGCCGCAATTGGCCCGCGGGCCGCGAGAATGAGACCTCTGGTCTACGGCGAAGTTCCGGGCAACACAAGATGGCAGCAACAGTAGAATGATTTGTATCCTTTTGCTGCCATCTAACAGTTTTTCAGAGTTTTGCAGCCCATATATAATCCTGACACCCATTTTTCCCCCTTTATTCCAAGGAAATCACAACATTTGCTTGAAGAACAATTCCAGGAAATTCAGGGCCTTAAAAAAGAGATGGATCAGATGTATTCTGAGATCGGCAGCATCAAGAAAGGCATCCTACAGTCCACAAAGCAAATCATTGAGGAAAGTGACTTTCCAGGAGAGAAGAAAGTAGGAAGCTGAGGCTAATCTCAGAATTTCTCTGGTTTCCTATCTTTCCAGATTATCGTTTTTTCTTTTCACATCTATTGCTCCCATAGAACGTCATTTTTTTCTTTCTTTTTTTCTTTCACAAAACTAAGTCTATTAGACTTGTTCTCATGCCCAGCCTCAAGACTACCAAATATGCTTAAAAATACAGTAGGGAAAACATTGAACCCCAGTGAGGGTCTCTTTCCTGCTGCAAAGGGTGTGTGTGTTACAATTTCATACTGGGCGCTAGTATCCTAGATGGCATCCAGTTTTGGTCACCACAATATAAACAAGATTTTGAGAAAGAAGAGCAGCAAGGATGATTAGAGGACTGGAGCAGAGGTGGGCTGCTGCTGGTTCACACTGGTTCTGGCGGGCTGGTAATTAAGATTAGGTTCAGTTTGGTGAACCTGCAAATCCCACCGTTGGCTGGCCCTGGCCCTCCTGTTTTTTTGGTCTGTTTTTCTGGCTGTTTTGGGGCCATTTTCCAGGCCCAAAAAACAGCCTGAAAACAGACCAAAAACAGGCCAACAAATGGGCAGGGTGGGGCCAGCCATTGGTGGGATTAGCTCCAACTGGCTGGATCTTACCTCTTCCTTTGAGGCGAGTGGCCAGGAGGTGGAGTTGGTTGTGATAAGTGACATCACCCACCCAGTCACATGACCAACCGGCCACGCCTACCCAGCCAGAGAACCAGTTGTTAAAAAATTTGCAGCCCACCACTGTACTGGAGGCTAAAACATACAGGGAATGGTTACAAGGATTGGGTATATGTGGTCTAATGAAAAGAGGGACTAGGGATGACAAGATAGCACTGTTCCAGTATTTGAGGGGCAGCCCCAAAGAGAAGGTCAAATTCCCCAAAGCATCACAGGGCAGGACAAGAAATAATGGATGGAAACTAATCAAGAGAAGAAGCAACCTAAAACCAAGGAGAAATTTCCTAACGGTGAGATCAACGAACCAGTGGAATGGCTTGCCTTCCCAGGTTTTGCAACCCTGTCGCTGGAAGCTTTTAAGAAGAGACTGGACAGCCATTTCTCTGAAATGGTATAGGGTTTCCTGCTCTTGAGCAGGAGGTTGGACTACGGGACCTCCAAGTTCCCTTCCATCTCTGTTATTCTATGAAAGGACTAAATAGATTTTCATGGTGTACAGTTTAGCTCTTTTATGTGTTTAAATGTCTTTAGTGAGGACATAGTGTGTTCTGTATGATGGGAGTTATCTTGTCTGCTTGGCTAAGGATGTGCCAGGTATGTAGTAACATGAGGCAAAAGTAGGACAACCCCTAGACAGGTTTCCCACTGCTCATGATAGTGATACTTATTGTTGACCTATTCCCCATTAGGAGAATGAATGCACTCAGGAAACGTAGTGAGACTGATGTTGAATAACACACAACCAGCATACAGATACACTAAATAGTAAAATGTAAGTTTTACTTCCAGTAAACGGGTAAACGAAGTCCAACAAACAGTCCAAATCATACATGGTTAAAGCAGGTAGTATTCAATACAGTCAATCCAAAAACGAAAGTCCAGTATCATAAACAAAGTTCAGTAAATGGAGTTTGCTAATAGTTTGCAAGACTCACAGCAATCCAAGCAGAACGATATTCAGGCAAAAGGCAACAAGGAAATGCAAGAAGAGAGCAAACCAGGTTTCTGAACTTCGTTTATGATACTGGACTTCGTTTTTGGATTATCCCTGGACTGATTGTATTGAATACTACCTGCTTGAAATGTGTATGATTTGAACTGTTTGTTGGACTTTGTTTACCCGTTTACTGGAAGTAAAACCTACATTTTACTATTCATTGTATCTGTATGCTGGTTGTGTGTTATTCAACACCACTCTCACTACGTTTCCTGAGTGCACTCATTCTCCTAATGGGGAATAGGTCAACACTTATAATAAAGGGTGTTCTAGTATGTTTTAAGTCTTTATGATGAAGACAATTAGTGTTTTGGAGAGTTGGGTGGTATAGAAATTTAATAATAAATAAATAAAAACTAAAATTATAGGATTACCATTTACCAAAAGTTCAAAGGGAATTTGTAGATCTTCAACCTGCTACATGAACTAGTCTGGCTCAATTGATTGATGTCCTATGAATTATTAAATCACCTCTCCTTTCTGTCCACTTTTCTTATCTGCAAAAGTCCCAACCTTCACACACCCCAAAATATAGGCATTGCATGGAGATTTCTGCACTGACATAAAGTTTTGTCTTTTGACATTGGCCTCAAAGTGCCTTTGACTAGAGCTCTCAAAATGAAATGCTGTCTTTCAGTGGTCTGAAAGATTTGAAGAAATCATCATTTCCTAGAGAAATCAAGATGGTTATTTGAAGTAGAGCTCTCAATTGTGCCCTAGGGCTGGCTACAGTGAGTGTTTCATAACCATCATCTTTCTACATATTTAAATCATATATGAAGACATCTGAATACTATCTAATAGAATTGTAGTACACAGCATCAGCAGCCACTCTTTATTAGTTAAATTTTGATATAAACAAATATTAGGTTAGATCAACTGGTAACATTAGATACCAGTTAACATTCCTTTATGAGCTATTCATTTGGGCACATTTCTATCTTTATCCAGCAAACATGAGGAACAAACCATTTCCTGAATTGGCAAATTTTGGCTTTTTTGACATGATGCTTCATTCTCCATATTCTTGTGTCTGTTGCTAGCAGTTGGAACCAAGCCTTTGTGCTATTTATAATTTATGGTGTATAAACCATTCCCCTGATGCATTTTTCTTCTCCTTCACAGGAAGTGCTCAATATACTCAATTTGGCTTTTAAGAAGATTTTTGAAGATGACATACAGATGGCTGACTGGGCTCAAAAGTCAATAGGTAATGCCCTGACAAGATGGAGTGGTTTTGGGTTTACAACTCATGGCCAGGAGGGCCTTTGCATAAACTGCTACTTGTGCACCAGTTACACCCAGTTCTGAACCCACATGCCTGCTTCGCCCTCACCCATGCTGTAGTAGTCTCCCATTTGGACTACTATAATGTGCTCTACGTGGGGTTGCCCTTAAGAAGTATCTGGAAGATTCAGTTGATTCAAAATTCAACGGCCCACATAGTTTTGCACAAGACAAGATTTGTGCATGTATCACCTTTTATGAGGAAACTTATCAATCTGCTTCTGGGTGCAACTCAAAGTGCTGTATATTACCTTTAAATCCCTACAAGGACACCCTTTCCTCAGTTACATCTTTCTGGTCCACCAGAGTGGGAAGGCAAAGTATGTTGTGGGTTCCTTCTATTAGGGAGGTACATCCTGTGGGACCAAGGAGAAGAGCTCTCTCTATAGTAGCCCCCTCCCTTTGGAACATCATTCCCTCAGAAATAAGATTGGCCTCCACCTTGTTACTTTTCGCAAGGCTTGGTTTTGTCAGCAGGCCTGAGGACCCCTGGTTGATATGGCGCTAACCAAGCAGCTGATGTGAGTTTGTGGTAACTGTCACTGGGGAGGGAGGGATAGTGAGGTTTTTCACACTGTAATCTTTTTATTGTCGTAAGCTGTCTGGAATAACTGTGTAAGAGTTGGGCAGCCATATGGATATGTTTAATAAATAAGCATATATAGTGAAGGAAATGTGTGCAAATAGACACGTTGAACAAATTGGTATGAGAATGGAAAAGAACTGAACTGAAGCTTGGGAAAAAAAAGTGACTTGAAATCATTTTTGAAGATTTATCTCTCTCTCCACACTAAACTCTACAAAAGATGAGTTGCTATTGGATAATTATATAAAACAATGTAATGTTTGATGAAAAGCTTCCTTATATTTTATTCTGTACTTATTCTAGCATTTATACAAGCCTATCATCTATCTACATGGAGACTATCTCAGGGGTGGGATTCAAATTTTTTAACAACCAGTTCTGTGGGTGTGGCTTAGGTGGTGGGCATGGCTTGGTGGTCATGTTATTGGCTGGATGTGGCCAACTCAATATCACTCACATCGAGGCATGCATCTCCTCGCCTGGCCTCTCATGACTGGGCATGCTGCAACAGTCGTGTGAAAAAAGGTCATAAGTCGCTTTTTTCAGTGCCATTGTTACTTTGAACGGTCACTCCACACAAGCAAAGTACCAGCAAAGGAGGGGAAAAATCTCCAGAGATGTTCCTGAGACAGGAAGTCTAGTCCTGCCAAGAATGTAATAAGGGTTAACGGAGAGGCAGTTTCTGTAAGCAACACCAGAATGTTTCCCTCCTGCCTTCCTTACAAGATTAGGCCAGTAATTTCTTCTAACAACTGGTTCTCCGAACTGTTTAAAATGTTAACAAGCGGTTCTACCGAATAGGTGTGAACCTGTAGAATCCCACCCCTGGGGTTAACGGAGAGGCAGGTTCTGTAAGCAACACCAGAATGTTTCCCGCCTCCCTAACAGGATTAGGCCAGTAATTTCTTCTAACAACTGGTTCTCCGAACTGCTTAGAATGTTAACAACCGGTTCTAGTGAATAGGTGCTAACTGGTAGAATCCCACCCCTGGACTATCTATGTGGGAACTGATATTGGGAATGAATGAATGAAATTTCTGATAAGAAATCTCTTTGTATTTTACTCTGTACTAATTCTAGACTTTTTAAAAAATCTGTCACCTAGCTTTATGAGAAAATGCATCTATGTGCTCACTAGGAATGGAACATGACTTGAGGGTACATAATCATCTGTCTGTCTATCTAGGAGCCACGATCGATAAAGACAGGACATCTAAGAGTTACAATTTTTTGCATCAGGAATACTGTTGGTTTCCATTTATCTCCTCAGCCAACCCCCCTGAAACTATTTTAGAGGTGCAGTATTTCTATCATTGCTATTAATTCAATGGAATAGTACAATGTCTCAACTAGAAAAAAATGATTGTCCTCTCAGTCCAGTTTCTATCTCATAATTACATGTCATTATTTTCTTCTGGGTGTTTTCTTTAATTTTTCAATCTAGCCTATATAGCCCTTGGATTTCTTAGAGATCTTGTATTCCCAAATGAAATGTTGATAAAAATCTGACTTCATTTAATTTTAAGGAAAGCTCAGTGCCGCTTGTTATATTCATTATGCACATATTTGTGTATGGCTCTGCAAACTTTTTCTGCAGTTCCTTAGGGCTTATTTTGTTCTGACTGGAAAATATAATTGTTGCATTTCCTTGCGTTATACAAATTACAATAAGTGATTTTGGTTGGTTTAGAGCAGAGTGAGGGATAGTTTGTGAAGTTTGTGAAATTTCGTGTTGCTGTCTTTAAAAATATTTTAAATGATGGCAACAGCTGTGGTGACAGAGTGGCCAGAATGCAGAATTGCAGGCTAACTTTGCTCACTGCCAGAAGTTCAATCCTGACCAGTTTAAGGTTGATTCAGCTTTCCATCCTTCTGAAGTCGATAAAATGAGGACCCAGATTGTTGGGGGCAATATGCTGAACAGCTCAGAGAGCGCTGTAAAGCGCTCTGAAGCAGTATATAAATCCAATTGCTATAACGTAGACTCCTTATTTATGCTTTCTGGACATTGGGAAACAAAAGGAGAATTCCCTCTGGTTTCTATAGAATTCTTCATTATTTGGCATTCAGAATGGAAGAAAATGGTTCCTTGTATATTTAGTTAGATGCGGGTAAAGCATTGACTGCTGTGTGGTGGACTGGCAATTGAAAAAATGACGGGAGACGCAGAGAAGACGTCTGAGCAACTGCCAGCCCCGAGAGCCCCCGGGTAGCAGTATTTATTAAGAAAATGCAAATACAAAATCAAAACAATGACTTCAACATTAGCTCAGCAACATTATCTAGCTAGGCCTTGGCGAAGGTGATAAATTTCCCGTGAGAAAGCAGGGCACCAAAGGTCCCATGGCTCGGATAGGTACTGTGAACTCCCACACACATTCCTGTCCTCTGAGCTTTGCAGATAACAGGATCAAACTCTCATCATAAAGACACTACTGCCCTCATGAGGAGCGTTTGTGATACCCCCAGATCTTACAAAGCTGTACAAGAACTTGCAGAATATGATGGATATATTACCACACTGCTGGTGATAAATGCTTGGGACCATGCCATCTTTAGTAACCATTTGTCAATCTTCCAGGAACATTCCTGTAATGGGCTTAATCCCATCCATCCCCTTTCTCTGTTCTTTTCACCTTCTACTTTCCTCACTTTATGTAAACCTTTTCCCCATGTTCTTTATTTCTAGGGGGATGCAAATAAAAGTGTTGGAGATCCGGGGCTTTTCTTGCCCGTTCTCTTCACTAATCTCCTCAGTGAGATTAAAAGGCAGATAGACAGACCAGTCATGAGAAAGAAAGAATGCCTCATTCAAAAGGGAGAAATGGGGGAAGAATGACATTTTCTGGATTGCAATTGATTGGAAAATTTACACTTGTTGGGATATTATTCTGGTTTATTTGCCGAGTAATAGTTTACTTTGCTGATGTATCTGACCTCTTAATAAGCCAGAGAGAACACAGGTAAAAGGTCAGAAGCAATTTTGTCACACATTCACAATTAAAGTTCACCACACTCCTGGAGAAACTCCAGTGGTGGTTGTACTCACACATAAAATCAATCTGCAGGACCTGAATTTAGACTGTGTCTGTTGAACATTTTATTTATATTAATTGCCTCCTGTTTGTAGCCGGACGTTAACCCTGGAAACTGCTGGGCATTCTCAGGATCTGATGGTCAAGCAGTAATTAAACTGCCTGAAAAAGTCCAACTCACAGCCATTACAGTTCAACACATCTCTAAAGCAATAGCTTTTTCGGAAGGAATCACAAGCGCCTTAAAAGATTTTTTGATTTATGTGAGTACAATATTGCTATATCTTTTCGCTAAGGTGCATTGAAAGAACTTTGATTTAGAAAGCACTAAGGCTACTAAGCCCTTGATATTGATCTGATATATGATAAGGAGCCATTCTGGTGTAAGGGTTAAGGTGAAGGATTAGAAATCAGGGCTCTGAGTTCTAATCCTCTCTTTTGCACAAAAGCCAGCGAAGTGACTTTGAGCCAGTCATTCTCTCTCAGGTCAATTCATCTCTCAAGGTTCTTGGGAAAGAATGGGAGGTGGAAGCATTATGTACATGCCTTAAATTATAATAAAAGTAGGATACAAATCTTTGGAATAATGGGCTAAATGGCCATTTCAACTGTAGGATTCTAAGACAAGCAATAGTGCTGCCCTAACTCTACCAGCTTCTGCCCTAAGTAGTTATTAATTTTGCTTATCCAATGGTATGGCTTCACCTTCTCTGGTGTCTTTAACTCAGAAAATGACTAGCACTTTCTTTGCTGCTTCCCATATGAGTTCATTTAAAGATTGTCCCTTTGCCCACTCCCTGGGATACTTCCATAAGGCGACTATCAGGGAAACTTTCTGCCTTCACTACCATCACTGTACAGGAGAGTGATTTGGGATACAATATGTGGGAGGAGGATGAAATGGACAAGACTTTTTCCTGCTACTTCCAGCTTTTTC
Source organism: Pseudonaja textilis (assembly GCF_049901715.1). Taxonomy (NCBI): domain Eukaryota; kingdom Metazoa; phylum Chordata; class Lepidosauria; order Squamata; family Elapidae; genus Pseudonaja; species Pseudonaja textilis. The sequence goes on from NC_141991.1 coordinate 176,524,982, forward strand.
TGAGAATATTAATTTCTAGATCAGTGCACCAGAATTGCTGGAAATCAGCAGCATGGCTTTTTGATACACAAGCCCTAACGTAGGTATCTTAACATCATCTTAAAAACAAAGTCTCAAATGCCCCTAGCAATAGGGTGAAAAGTGTACTTATCACACCACTCTCCATAGCTCTCTGCCCATTTCATATAAAATAATTCCCCTCACCATTAAGAGTGTCTGCCTGTCGAGACTCAAGGCTTCCTTTCTTTTATCTCTGCATTGACCTGACATCGTTGACCAAGAACTGTTTCTAGGTTGTCCTTCAGCGCCACTGCAGCATTCAACTCTTTTTTTTGAATCTTCTACGCTGATTCCTTTCGTTTAATTTTAGGGGCTAAATGATGAAACAAAAGAGGAGATCCTGCTGGGAACGTTCATGTATGATACTGAGAAAGAATTAATTCAGACATTCCCACTGAAGGTAAACTAGAAATGAGAGAAGTGGGGCAGAGGTAGAACCAAGAATGAGTGCAGTAGGAGAGAGTAAACCTGAAGAGGCTATGTCGGATTGAACGGTTTTGAAAGAACCTCTCCATGTTCTGCCACATCTCCTAAAAATCGGACAACGTTTAATTCAGCGTTTTAAGGAATGGATTAGGCTAGAGCTGGAAAATCAGAGCTCCTCCTAAGGAATGTAGTTTAGATAAGATGTAGCTAGCTAGCTAGTCCTCAACGTACAGCAGTTTGCTTAATGACCATTCAAAGTTACAATGGCACTGAAAAAGTGACATGACCATTTTTCACACTTATGATCATTGCAGCATCCCCATCGCCACGTGATTTACTTTTGCATGCTTGACAACTGACACTGTACATTTATGATAGTTGCAGTATCCTGGGGTGATGTGATCAACTTTTGCAAAGTCAGTGGGGAAACCAGATTCATTTAACATCCGTGTTACTAATTTAACAACTGTAGTGAATCACTTAATAACTGTGGCAAAAAAAAAAATGTAAAATGGGGCAAAACTCACTTAAGAAATTTTTCACTCAGCAACATAAAGTTTGGGCTCAATTGTGGCCATGGGTTGAGGACTGCCTGTACTGATGGGAGCTCATGGGACATAGTTAAAAAAAAATCCTTTTGTAACAATCCCAAAGCAGTTATATCAGCTATTTGGGAAACAGGTTTGCAGATATATAGGTTTTGCACTCTTCTGTTAAAATGATAGAGCCATTCAAGATGGTGACTTCTTCTAGATCTCTGTTGTTGTTTATTATGTTTGTTCTCTTCCCTCATCTACATTTCAGAATGAACAAGAGAAGGCATTCCAGTATGTAAAAATCAAAGTGCAGAGCAACTGGGGAAATCCAGAGTACACCTGCATTTATCGAGTCAGGGTGCATGGAAAGATGGCCAATATAAACCTTTTGAGCAAGAAAGTGGACGAAATCTCCCAAGATAAATAAAGGAAAACAGGAATATGAACATTTATACGAGCAAGTGTAAAGAGCACCTAGAACTTGCTCTAATTTTCCCAGGAGAGAATGGGAAAGAAAACACAAGGACATACTAATGATGTTGAATTATTTGACTAACTGTCACTAACAGATTTCAGTTTGATTTCAGCTGAAAATTCAGTTAGATTAACACAAAGGCATGCAGTTGTTAAACTAATTTGAGTTGCATGTATACTTTTGATTCTGTCCAATCTCTCAAAAAGATGAGATGACTGGAGGTGATCTCCCAATAAATATTTCAGTCCAGATTATAGCATAGAGGCAAATGCACTGTGTGAGAAAAAGACAGAGAGGGAACAAAACCTCTGTTTGAATATGACCTTGAAATATATTCTGAGAGTTAATCTAGAATACTTCTCTTTCTGATGGGCTTGATAGAAAGAAGAATACTTCTTTCATGACAGACGTTTAGCTGATCAGTGGGGTCTCCCAAATGGATATAACTAGCAACAAAGTCCTATGTGTATCATTTGCAAGTAAAGTTCCAATGAACTAACCATGTGGCCTAGCTATGCTTCTTATGGTCTGCCTGTGAAGGAGAAGAGAAGGTGATTTCTTCCCTCAGCAGTTCACTGTTTCTCTATGTTCTTGGTGGATAAATGGAATGATCTCATCACAGAAGAAGAGATGTCATTTCATCCTACCTAGACAGATCATTGTTTTCTCAGTGTGACATTCCTTGTCATATAGCAATGTGACAGTCAAGTCTGGCTCTAGGCTCGTGCCCTGGCATGAATAGACCTCAGCAAAGCAAACCGAGAGGAAGAGGGGCATCAACATATACCTACAGTGTGAAAAACAGCATACTGAGTTAAAATAGTTTGTACATCTACAAACAACCTGGCTCTGTTGATAGGTAGAACCACTAGCATTAATGAGTGCACAAACTCCACCTTGATCTGCCAATAAAAAGTCATAGGGTTCTGAGTAACAATTTGATACACTGAGGAGACTTCAATTTGTAGTTTTCTAATGGCATCAGGTGTTGTTGTATAATTTTTCAGTAATTTGGAGAATTCTTTTTGAAGTGTCCGCAGTTTCTCTTGACAAGTTCCTATTGAAGTCTACCAAAAGAAAGTTAGCTTACCAGAACTGGAAGAATTTGTCTGCTTTCACTTTAATTGCACTTTTTTTTTCCTTTAGGGAATATAAAGCAGAAAGGGTTAGCATGTGGCGGGCATTGCCCCAGATAGCTGGTTCCATACTGTAATAGGTTAAAGGTGTAGCCAATAGTCCTAAAGCAAGACTTAAACTGTCCAGTTCATCCCTATTTACTCCAGCTGCACATGAATTTTAATACCTTTCCATGCTTAATAACTCCCTAGATAGAATGAGATCTTGCAGAGCTCAAATATACAGGAGTACATATTCCTTGAGCCATGGTGGCACATTGGTTAGAATGCTATACTGCAGGGTACTTCTCCTGACTGCAATTTGACAGATCAAATCTCACCAGGCTCAAGGTTGACTCAGCTTTCCATCCTTCTGAGATAGGTAAAATGAGGCGGCTTGTTGGGGGCAACATGCTGATTATGTAAATCGCTTAGACAGGGCTGTAAAAGCACTGCGAAGCAGTATATAAGTCTAAGTGCTATTGCTATTGGGTGAATAGTTCTAACAGTGATTAGTTCTAAAACCAAAAGTTGAAAACAAAACCCTTTTTTGTTCTTGGATAGATCATACCATTCCATGGAGCCTGCATCAAATATTGTCAAACTTTCTTTTCTACCACCCTTTCACCCTTATCAGATGTCATGTCTTGACCAATTTAGGGTTATTAAAAAAAAAAACCCACAGGTAAACGCTTATTGTTTGAGTCTCTCCTCTCCCGGTCCTTTTAAAGTTGCATTTGTTTTTACTTTGTTCCTTGCGGGCCAATGACATATTTTGGATTGATTTCCAGGCAGCAGGAGGAAATGCAAGAAGCCGATGATAATCAACGTGACTGGGGATGTCCCATCATCTGCCAACATGTTTCCCATTGTGGGGGCCATTTAATTAATTTGCTGATAATTTGTTTATCTTCTTCCCAGGTGCTTTTCGCTTGTTCTTGCTGTCTGCTATAAAATTATTATAAAGAAGTAGAAACTCTCCCACCATCCATATCCATTATGCCTTTCATTTTAAGTTTCCAATTTAGACAGGCTTGCACTACTAGCCTGCTAAATTGCCTGAGGGAATAATTTCAGGTTGACCTCGTTTACTTAGTCCTTTTAAGGGACCCTTCACACTTTCATGGGCACAAAGGAAAGGATAATGAAATGTCTGTGAGAAAGCAACCAAGTTCTGAGAACCCCAAGGACCCCTCAGAGCTCACTTGACACGCTCCGATTGGGACAGTCCAGGCATCCTGATATTATAATTAATATAACACAATAAATGCAACATAATTATATATGCTATGCCTATATTGTATACAATTCTTTTATTAGGAATCACTCTTTTGCATATAGAAAAGGCATTCAAGATACGGGAGGGGGGGAGTGGTTGTGGAAAAATCCTTTCCCGTTCGTTTTAAGATACAAGACAATGAGATTTCGAGACACTTCGCAGAGGTCTCCAACCTTGGCAACTTTAAGACCTGTGGACTTCAACTCCCAGAAAGCCTTGCTGGCTGAGGAATTCTGGGAAGCGTCCCCCCTGCCTACTCCAACCCTGCTAATCATGAGGAAAAAAATAATGAAGAGGAAAATGGGCAACCGGAAGCAGATGCCCTTTCGTATAGTGTCTGATATCGCTTGTCTTTATTCCTAACTCTATGGCTGGGCACGCGACTCGGAAGTGACATCCATGTACTCCTCCCTCCACCCAGGACTGTCCTCTCTCCGCGGGAAGGTCGCGCAGGCGCAGAGCCGCAGCAAGTTCCCAGACCAGAGATGGCCAAGATGCCGCGGGGTTCGGGGTTGGAACCCAGAGACCTCCCCGAGGAAGTGATCGGCTACAAACCGGAGGAGAAACTCCGGCTCCAGCAGCTGCGCGAGCTCCGGCGCCGCTGGCTCAAAGACCAGGAGCTGAGCCCCCGGGAACCGGTCCTTCCCCCGCGGAAGGTCGGCTGGGTGGAAGGTTTCTGGCAGCGTTTCCTTCAGCCCGAGAGGTTGTGGAAGAGACAGGTGAAGCCTAGGAGAAGGGGAGGGCGGGGGGAAATGGGGTTCCTACCGGGGTAGCCTGGTCGGTACCTTCTGGGCACGGGGGTTGAGGACGATGAGGGTTGTAGTACAGCATCTGGCCCGGGCAACAGCTTCGGGGAAGGTGCTTTACTGAAGCAAAGCAAGGTCTTGATGGGTTAAGATTGCAAACCTATATTTTATTGGGATTAAAGGTAGAAACTCCAATCAATCAATCAATCAATCAATCAGAATAGAGCTGGAAGGGACCTTGTAGGTCATCTAGTCCAACACCCCCCCTCCAAGCATGAGACCCTACACCATTTCTGACAGATGGCAGCCCAATCTCTTCCTTGATCCTCTGGATGTGAGATCCCACCAGCGCCACTTAGCAGACGCGTGTTATGATTTGTGTCCCCCCCACAAACACACACATACCCCTTCTTGACATCTTGCTTAAAGATGCTCCCATAGTAATTACTGGTGTCTTTCTACTGGAGCGATATTGAATCTATAGGTCATTTGGTCACGCCACTTTCCCAAGAAAGCTAAAAAAAAAAGAGTTTTAAAAAGTGCATTAAGGTAAATATAATGATATGTACAGTAAGGCTTCCCATAATAAAATATGTCCCTAGCAAATCAGATCTTCCTAGATTTTGTATATTGAGCTTTATTGATTGGATTGGATTTAGATATTGCCCCTATTCCAGATTGATTCTGAGGGGGTCGTGATGGAAAGAAGATAAAAGTATAGTAGAAAATAGGGAGGGAAAAATAGAGATTGAAGAATGAAGTACACAGGGGAATCACATCCATTAGTCCTTCGACTTATGACCACAATGGAGCCCGCAATTTGGGTTGTAAAGTGAGACATTTGTTAAGTGAGCTTTGCCCCACTTTATGACTTTTTTGCCACAGTTATTAAGTGAATCACTGCAGCTGATAAATTAGTAACACGGTTGTTAAATGAATCTGGCTTCCCCATTGACTTTGCTTGTCAGAAGGTCGCAAAAGGCGATCACATGATCTTGAGACGCAGCACTGGTCATAAATATGAACCAGTTGCCAAGCACCTGAATTTTGATCACATGATCATGGAGATGCTACAAAGGAAGTGATTGTGAAAAACGGTCATAAGTCACTTCATTCAGTACCGTTGTAACTTTGAACGGTCCCTAAATGAACTATTATAAGTCAAGGACTACCTGTATAGTCTTCAGTCACAAAGGTGATTAATCTTATTCAGGGCCCTAGTATGGACAAAATAACAACAAAAGATCTTTTATACATACCAGTACATGATGTATATGTTTGAAGTAACTCCATTGAAATCCAGCAATATTTTCTAACAGAGTGTTTTTCAGCCTTCTGTTTTTGAAAATCTCTGAAAAACTAAATTACAAGCAATGCAATTAAAAGGCACAGTGTTCTACAAAGGAAGTGAAGCATTTCTGTAATATATCTGGAATTTCCTATATTTGGAGAACAAAACAGGAATTTGGCAATATGTGAAAGTTCTTAATTTGGGCATAAAGGCAATTTATATAAAGTCTCTGAGATAACCACATGCTGCAAGGCATCTTTTATCTTTCAGCATAAAATTATAGTTTAGTACAGGATGAAATGATAAATATGTATGGATAACAAAATATGTACAGATACATTTCTAAAACCTGGAGGCTATTCCAGAAGGCAAAGAAGATTTATTCCTACAGGACCATAGTTTGCTATTACATAAAAATAACATTAAACATAATGTTTAAATTTCAACAAATCCAATGAAATTGTATTGATGTAATCAAGCATCAAAGAACTAATTTTTAAAATTATTTTTAGGTATTCAATGTCTACAATGTTGGAAAATATGCTATAGTTCATCTTTTTATTCCTCTGTGGATTGCCCATTATATTGTCAAGTATCATGTCCAGGTATGTATATATGTGGGGTGTATCTCTTTGCTGATTTAACTGCAATAACAGATTTTATTTCTGATATTAGAAAGCTAGGCTTAGGATATGTTAAAGCCCCCTTCCCCCCTCCCCATCAGAGTGCTGAATTCAGACTGCTGAAATGTCCCTTCTATTTTAGCTTCTGAGAGACAATAGAGTTTTTTCTGATGAAGCAAGGATTTAGGATGGGCCTGTTTCCTGATTGGAATAGTGTCTCTCCTTTAAGAAGTATTACTGGCTCATACACACACATTCATATTCTGAGGTTATCGCGGGTATTTGTATGTGGATCTTTGGTTGTTCGGGTTGTTCGGGTTTTCTCCCGCATAAGATTGGCAGTATCTAGGCAATGTTTCGATGAAGTTTCATTCATCATCTTCAGGCTTGAAGATGCCTGAAGATGATGAATGAGACTTCATCGAAATGTTGCCTAGATACTGCCAATCTTATGCGAGAAAACCCGAATAACAACATACATATATATATATATATATATATATATATATATATATATATATACACACACACACACACACACACACACACACACACACACGCATATACATATACATACACACACACACACACACATATACATACATATATATATATATGTGGATCTTTGGTTGTTCGGGTTTTCTCCCGCGTAAGATTTGAGGTATCTAGGCAACGTTTCGATGAAGTCTCATTCATCATCTTCAGGCTTCTGTCTCCGGCTCTGTGCTTCTCAGAGTAATGGAGATTGCAGCTGCTTCCTCCTTTTAACTGCCAGTGGGGTGGGACTTGATTGGGTGGGGGCTTGGCTGTGTTCTGATTGGGTGGGGGTGTGTTCTCATTGATAGGGGTTTGGCTGTGTTCTGATTGGTTGGGGGTTAGCTGTGTTCTGATTGGTTGGAGGCGTGTTCTGTTCAGGAGGGGGCTTGGTTGTGCTCAGGTTAGTCTTAGTTGCTGGGGATTTGAGCTGGGGGTTGTGATCTTGCTGTTTGGCTTCTAGTTCGTGGTCCTGCTGCATCTTCATAGTGGGTGTCGGTTTGCTTCATGTATGGCTCAGAGGGGTTTGAAGTGGGTAGTGATGCAGCTGCAGTGCAGCTTCTGGTCCATGGTCGTTTCTCATTTTTGAATGGTGGGAGTCTGTTTTCTACATGGAAGTGTGGTGGTGGCATCTTGTGTGGCTCTCATGGGTGTGGGTCCGGTGTCCTTCTTCATGTTAGGTACTCGTCTGTTCATGAGGGCGGGTTTCCAAATGGCTGGAAGGCGGGAGGTGTCATCTCGTTTGTTCATGCTGTGTGGGCGTTTTTATCTCTATGGCTTCTCTGATTATTCTGCTGTTGAAGTGTTCGGTTTTGGCGATAGTTCTGGTATTTTTAAAATCAATTTCATGTCCTGTGGCTTTGAGGTGTTGGACCAGGAAGAGGTCGTTTCTTCTTTTTGATTGAGTTCTTATGTTCTTCAATGCGTGCACTTATTCTTCTGTTAGTTTGTCCAATGTATGTGGTAGGGCAGGCAGTGCAGGGATTTCGTATACTCCTTGGTTTTCTAATTCGATTTTGTCTTTGGGGTTTCTTAGGATGGTGGATATTTTTCTGTTTGTGCAAAATGCTGTTTTGATGTTGTGTTTTTGGAGGATCTTGCTAATTTTGTCTGTAGTGCCTTTTATATATGGGAGGAGGGCTTTACCATTTTCTTGTTCTCTGTCTTGGATTTTGGTTGGGGTTTCTTTTTGGATTAGGTGGGTAATCTTCTTTCTTTGGAATCCATTGGCTGTAAGTACGTTGGTGAGAGTGTGTAGTTCGGTTTTTGGTGTTGTTCATCGCTAAGCATTTTGTTCTGGAGATGAGTGTCTTGGCTACGGAATTGATCTGTGCTGGGTGGTGGTGTGAGAGTGCATGTAGATAGTGGTTAGTATGTGTTTTCTTCTGGTAGATGGTGTGTCCTAGGGAGCCATTGGATCTTTGTATACCAAGACATCTAGGAAGGGAAGTTGATTGTTGGCTTCTGTTTCCATGGTGAATTGTATTTTGGGGTGTAGGCTGTTGAGGTATGTGAGGAAGTTGTTCAGTTTTTCTTTCCCGTGTGGCCAGATTATGAAGGTGTCATCTACGTATCTGAGCCAGAGTTTGGGTTTGTGGTCGTATTTTTCTAGAGCTTGTGTTTCAAAGTGTTCCATGTAGAGGTTTGCGATAACAGGTGAGAGGGTGATCCCATGGGTGCTCCTTCTATTTGTTTGTATTTTTGTCCATTGTAGGTGAAGTAAGTATTGGATAGGCAGTGGTTGGTTAGATCTAGGATGTGCTTGGGGGTTGTATTTGTTTTGGATGGCTGTCAAGGCTTCTTTTATTGGCACTTGGGTGAAGAGGATATGACATCGAAGCTTACTAGTAGGTCGCTAGATTGTAAGTTTTGTTTCTTTATGATCTCGATGAACTGGAATGAGTTTCTTACGTGTGAGTTGATGGATTCTGCATAGGGTTGTAGTTGTTTGGCAAGAAATTTGGCCAGGTTTTGTAGAGGTGAGCCTATGGAGCTGACTATTGGTCTGAGTGGGGTTCCTTCTTTGTGTATTTTGGGGAGACCATAAAGCTTGGGGCATCTGGATGATTTTTCTCTGGGTATGATTCCTTGCTGGATTTCTTCACTGATGGGGGAGGCTTTTATTTTGGATTTGGTAGTTTTTTCTAGGTAGGTGGTGGGGTCTGTCTTTAGGGGTTTGTATGTGGGGTCTTGGAGTAGGTTGGTTAACTTGGTTTGGTAGTCAGATGTGTTCATTACCACTGTCGCGTTGCCCTTGTCTGCTGGTAGGATTATTATGCTGGTGTCTTCTTTCAGGTTAAGTAGTGCAGTTTGTTCTTCTTTGGATAAGTTGCTTTTGGGTGGTTTGCTAGTGCAGAGGATGTTGGTGATTTTGAGTCTGATTTTGTTAGCATCATCGGGGTTGGTTTTGGTCAGGCTGGTTTCAACTCCGCATATGATGGTTTCTGTGGGGATGTGTTTGGGAGCGACAGCAAAGTTGAATCCTTTAGAAAGGATCTTGGTTTCAGCTTCAGTGAGGATCTTGTCTGAGATGTTGTGCACTGTTTGTTTCATGTGTGGCTGTGGGGGAGGAGTTGGTTTCTGGCGTTGTTGTAGTTTCCTGAGTTTGTTGGTGTGTGTGTCTGTCTTGAGGATGGTCTGTGTTTCGGCTCTCCAGACAGCGAGTTGTTTGGATTTGTCCCAAAGTAGAGGGTGAATCTTGTTGCTGAGTCTGAGGTGGAGTGTGAGGAGATCTTTGTTGATTTGGTCTAGGAGAAACCTTTTTGTGTGAAGTTCATTTCTGATTAGGGCCAGTTCTGTTCTTTTAAGGATGCGTTTGGTGGCTGCTGTGTTGGTGTGGAATTTCAATTGGAAGCTTGTGGGAATTAAATTTTGATCTCGGCAGTTGCATAGGAATGCAAGGTCACATAAAATGGAGGCTCTTTGGACTTCAAGTTTTTCATAAGTCCTGGTCAGATGGTGGGTTTCCTCCCGTAGAGGTGCAATATTTGTTTTCTGAGGTTCTCATGGTATTTATATGTGGATCTTTGGTTGTTCGGGTTTTCTCCGCGTAAGATTTGAGGTATCTAGGCAACGTTTCGATGAAGTCTCATTCATCATCTTCAGGCTTCTGTCTCCGGCTCTGTGCTTCTCAGAGTAATGGAGATTGCAGCTGCTTCCTCCTTTTAACTGCCAGTGGGGTGGGACTTGATTGGGTGGGGGCTTGGCTGTGTTCTGATTGGGTGGGGTGTGTTCTCATTGGTAGGGGTTTGGCTGTGTTCTGATTGGTTGGGGTTAGCTGTGTTCTGATTGGTTGGAGGCGTGTTCTGTTCAGGAGGGGCTTGGTTGTGCTCAGGTTAGTCTTAGTTGCACAACCAAGCCCCTCCTGAACAGAACACGCTCCAACCAATCAGAACACAGCTAACCCCCCAACCAATCAGAACACAGCCAAATCCCTACCAATGAGAACACACCCCACCCAATCAGAACACAGCCAAGCCCCCACCCAATCAAGTCCCACCCCACTGGCAGTTAAAAGGAGGAAGCAGCTGCAATCTCCATTACTCTGAGAAGCACAGAGCCGGAGACAGAAGCCTGAAGATGATGAATGAGACTTCATCGAAACGCTGCCTCAGATACCTCAAATCTTACGCGGGAGAAAACCCGAACAACCAAAGATCCACATATAAATACCCAGAACCTCAGAAAACAAATATTGCACCTCACGGGAGGAAACCCACCATCTGACCAGGACTTATGAAAACTTGAAGTCCAAAGAGCCTCCATTTTATGTGACCTTGCATTCCTATGCAACTGCCGAGATCAAAATTTAATTCCCACAAGCTTCCAATTGAAATTCCACACCAACACAGCAGCCACCAAACGCATCCTTAAAAGAACAGAACTGGCCCTAATCAGAAATGAACTTCACACAAAAAGGTTTCTCCTAGACCAAATCAACAAAGATCTCCTCACACTCCACCTCAGACTCAGCAACAAGATTCACCTCTACTTTGGGACAAACCAAACAACTCGCTGTCTGGAGAGCCGAAACACAGACCATCCTCAAGACAGACACACACACCAACAAACTCAGGAAACTACAACAACGCCAGAAACCAACTCCTCCCCCCACAGCCACACATGAAACAAACAGTGCACAACATCTCAGACAAGATCCTCACTGAAGCTGAAACCAAGATCCTTTCTAAAGGATTCAACTTTGCTGTCGCTCCCAAACACATCCCCACAGAAACCATCATATGCGGAGTTGAAACCAGCCTGACCAAAACCAACCCGATGATGCTAACAAAATCAGACTCAAAATCACCAACATCCTCTGCACTAGCAAACCACCCAAAAGCAACTTATCCAAAGAAGAACAAACTGCACTACTTAACCTGAAAGAAGACACCAGCATAATAATCCTACCAGCAGACAAGGGCAACGCGACAGTGGTAATGAACACATCTGACTACCAAACCAAGTTAACCAACCTACTCCAAGACCCCACATACAAACCCCTAAAGACAGACCCCACCACCTACCTAGAAAAAAACTACCAAATCCAAAATAAAAGCCTCCCCCATCAGTGAAGAAATCCAGCAAGGAATCATACCCAGAGAAAAATCATCCAGATGCCCCAAGCTTTATGGTCTCCCCAAAATACACAAAGAAGGAACCCCACTCAGACCAATAGTCAGCTCCATAGGCTCACCTCTACAAAACCTGGCCAAATTTCTTGCCAAACAACTACAACCCTATGCAGAATCCATCAACTCACACGTAAGAAACTCATTCCAGTTCATCGAGATCATAAAGAAACAAAACTTACAATCTAGCGACCTACTAGTAAGCTTCGATGTCATATCCCTCTTCACCCAAGTGCCAATAAAAGAAGCCTTGACAGCCATCCAAAACAAATACAACCCCCCAAGCACATCCTAGATCTAACCAACCACTGCCTATCCAATACTTACTTCACCTACAATGGACAAAAATACAAACAAATAGAAGGAGCACCCATGGGATCACCCCTCTCACCTGTTATCGCAAACCTCTACATGGAACACTTTGAAACACAAGCTCTAGAAAAATACGACCACAAACCCAAACTCTGGCTCAGATACGTAGATGACACCTTCATAATCTGGCCACACGGGAAAGAAAAACTGAACAACTTCCTCACATACCTCAACAGCCTACACCCCAAAATACAATTCACCATGGAAACAGAAGCCAACAATCAACTTCCTTCCTAGATGTCTTGGTATACAAAAGATCCAATGGCTCCCTAGGACACACCATCTACCAGAAGAAAACGCATACTAACCGCTATCTACATGCACTCTCACACCACCACCCAGCACAGATCAATTCCGTAGCCAAGACACTCATCTCCAGAACAAAATGCTTAGCCGATGAACAACACCAAAAACCGAACTACACACTCTCACCAACGTACTTACAGCCAATGGATTCCAAAGAAAGAAGATTACCCACCTAATCCAAAAAGAAACCCCAACCAAAATCCAAGACAGAGAACAAGAAAATGGTAAAGCCCTCCTCCCATATATAAAAGGCACTACAGACAAAATTAGCAAGATCCTCCAAAAACACAACATCAAAACAGCATTTTGCACAAACAGAAAAATATCCACCATCCTAAGAAACCCCAAAGACAAAATCGAATTAGAAAACCAAGGAGTATACGAAATCCCCTGCACTGCCTGCCCTACCACATACATTGGACAAACTAACAGAAGAATAAGTGCACGCATTGAAGAACATAAGAACTCAATCAAAAAGAAGAAACGACCTCTTCCCTGGTCCAACACCTCAAAGCCACAGGACATGAAATTGATTTTAAAAATACCAGAACTATCGCCAAAACCGAACACTTCAACAGCAGAATAATCAGAGAAGCCATAGAGATAGAAAAACGCCCACACAGCATGAACAAACGAGATGACACCTCCCGCCTTCCAGCCATTTGGAAACCCGCCCTCATGAACAGACGAGTACCTAACATGAAGAAGGACACCGGACCCACACCCATGAGAGCCACACAAGATGCCACCACCACACTTCCATGTAGAAAACAGACTCCCACCCATTCAAAAATGAGAAACGACCATGGACCAGAAGCTGCACTGCAGCTGCATCACTACCCACTTCAAACCCTCTGAGCCATACATGAAGCAAACCGACACCCACTATGAAGATGCAGCAGGACCACGAACTAGAAGCCAAACAGCAAGATCACAACCCCTCAGCTCAAATCCCCCAGCAACTAAGACTAACCTGAGCACAACCAAGCCCCCTCCTGAACAGAACACGCCTCCAACCAATCAGAACACAGCTAACCCCCAACCAATCAGAACACAGCCAAACCCCTACCAATGAGAACACACCCCACCCAATCAGAACACAGCCAAGCCCCACCCAATCAAGTCCCACCCCCACTGGCAGTTAAAAGGAGGAAGCAGCTGCAATCTCCATTACTCTGAGAAGCACAGAGCCGGAGACAGAAGCCTGAAGATGATGAATGAGACTTCATGAAACGTTGCCTAGATACCTCAAATCTTACGCGGGAGAAAACCCTAACAACCAAAGATCCACATATAAATACCCTGAGAACCTCAGAAAACATATATATATATATATATATATATATATATATATATATATATATATATATATATATATATATATATATATATATAAAAAACTATTCAATTAATCTGAGATCCAGTAGCAGTACCAAAGGTGATCTCTTTCTTTCTAATCTGATATGCCCCCACCAGGAAAATGCAACATGCAAAAGTCTTTGATACTATGCTACTACAAAATAATAATTATGAATGCCTACAGTTTGATCAGAACTTTGTCTAAAGCCTTTTAATGGGTAAGAAATTCTGGTTAAAGCACATGAAGAACAATGCACTGCCTCAATAGCTTTCCTGAACACACTGAGCCAGCGTTAATTGTTTTTGGGGGAAATGATAAGTGAACCGTTAGATTTAATACCTGTTAACTACTCTTTTAACAATAATGACTTTAACATTTTTCTTTTCCTATAGCTATTCAGCATATGGCCTTGGAAGTATTTTCAGTGATACTTGTAATCCTGCATGACCTACTCGCTTTAGGTCATGTCACAACAATTTAATTGATTGGGGTCTGGGAATGGACTTGACCACTTTGGAATTAGAAAATTCCTCTGCTATAAATGTTCTCTTGTGTGTTCAGGATCATTGTGCTGCATGGCTCACGTTTGTGTAAACTTCAGCTTATACTCAATACTACTCTGACGTTCTTCTCTAGAACTTGGTAATGCAGTCATTCCAAAGGTGCCTTTTCAGGAGGCAACTGGACTTTCTTGTTTTTTGCTTCTCACCATCCAAGAAGCTTCTTCAGCTGCATGATGTTTTCTGAACCTTTGGGACAACTGTGACCTGGGTGACTGAGAATCTCCATAGACATTTAGCTATGCACTTTGGGGTGAACGCCCTTCAAATGATGTGGGACTGTGAACGGATTTCCAGAACAAAAATACAGATTTTTTTTTGCAGACTATAGGAACCATTTGTGCTTCTGTTTGAGATGCAGACGACACAGACACATCCCCAACAACCTCGCACCTCTCTTCAACAGTGAAGGGACACAGGGCAGAAAACATCCTGCAGCCAAGAAGGCTCTACACACACATTTGCACTACTCAGGTGACTCTGAGGACATTAAACGAACCTCCTAGGGAGCTCAGCTATTCTCTAAAAGAATGCAAATGACCAGCTGTCTGCAAGGAATATAAATCCTTCCATTCCCTGCCATCCAGTCAGAGCTGAAAAAGCTTCTTGGATGAGAAGTGAAACGTGTTCAAAAAGAACCCAAGAAAGTTCAGTTGCCTCCTGAAAAAACACCTTTTGGACAACCATGACCTGGATGACTGAGAATCTCCATAGACATTTGGTAGTGCGGTCCTGAATTGTGGAGTTGAAAGAGACCTAAGAGATCACCAAATTGAATTCCCTGCACACTGCAGCATTCACTACCTCATTCCCGCTATAGAACTATCCAGCCTTTTTTGTTTGTTTGTTTTGAAAACTTCCAGGGAAGGGAAGATTGGTTGTTTGTCCTGTCAATATGTTTTTTTTTAATATCTTTGAAATTTAATCCCATTAATTCTAGTCTTTACCTAAAGCAAGTGAGAATAAGTCAGAGCCCTCTACAATGTGACAATAGCTATCACATCTCTTTTCAAACTTCTCCTCTACTAATCTTATCTAGATCTTTTAACCATCCCTAGAATAGAATAGAATAGAATAGAATAGAATAGAATAGAATAGAATAGAATAGAATAGAATAGAATACTTTATTGGCCAAGTGTGATTGGACACACAAGGAATTTGTCTTGGTGCAAATGCTCTCAGTATACATAAAAGAAAAGATACATTTGTTAAGAATCAAGAATCATAAGTACAACACTTAATGATAGTCATAGGGTACAATCAACAATCAAATCATACCAGGAAACAGTCAAGTGGGAGGGGATGGGTGATAAGGAGTGGTGAGAAGATTTAACAGTAATAATGTACACTTTGTAAATAGTTGAACAGTGTTGAGGGAATTATTTTATTATTGTAGGACTTGAATTCCAATCTTTTCAACATCTTGGTAGCCCTTCTCTAGACTAGCTCCAGTTTATCAATATCTTTTAAACTGAGCTGAAAAGGACTGAACATGATACTCCAGATGAGGCTTAAGGCGGGATAATTACTTTTGTATCATCTGATACCTGTTTTCTCTTGATGCTCCTCAAGATATCACTCGCTCTTTTTTTTTTCTTCAGCTGCATTACACTGCTGGGACATATTGAGCTTGTGATCTACTAATACAGTCAAGTTCTTATATGTGCTGCTCTTGAGCAAGCTTTTCCCCATCCTGTATATATTTTTGTTTGTCTTACTTATTATGTTTCTGCATATTAAATTCCTTTGTTTGTTTCTACCCACTGTTCCAGTCTTAAGGTTTTTTTCTCCTCCTCTCCTCCCAATTGGCAGCCATTTTAGATAAAATGTATCATTATCATCCTCTTTAACAACCCCATAATCCCTTGCAGGATGAAATCTGGGCAGTTGAATGGAGATGAGTGTTTACTGGCCCTTCCTATCGCCAATGAGGAGGAGTTGTTTAGGATTGAACTCACAGCCTCCTGATTGTGAGGTGAAATCTCCACCTCTAGGCCACTGCACCACTCATTTTAGCTAATATATCCTGCCTTGATATCTGCTGCAAATTACCCATTGTTCACTCAATAATCTTGAGCAATTTGGGAAACTGCCCCGAGGCACGTTGATTCTACCATTTTTCATGGTGGCAGTGAAGATCTTTTCTTGGAATGCAGCATATCAACATTTCCCCCCACAATATGTAGTGTTTTTCATCAATGCCTAGCGGTTCTGCTTTCACCTCACCTGTCAACATGGCATTGTTCAAACAGCCTGCTACATCATCCGCATGGCTTTTGACAATTTTGAGACAAGTAGAGGGTACTGGGGTGAGCAATCTGCTTTCAACGAGTGCAGCAGTGGTTTTCTCCAGTGCACAGCACTCTTTTTTAAGAAAATTCCTTACAGTGGATTTATGAAATTGGCATCAGAAAAAGCAAGAATGGCCTGCAAATCCCTGCTGTTGTTAGTGACCTAACAAGAGTATTGTATGTCTTTCTGTTGGGTTGATTATGTGTTGGATCACCACACATGTCCTTCAGGGTAGACCTGATTAGGAAACTGACCCCATGGGAAGATTAGAGCTGTTCTTTCTTGAGATAGGCAAGACAGAACAATAACATCTTGCAAGCCTGATTGTGCTTAACTGCTCTTATATCGAAGACGAGCCTGCTCAGGTCTCTTCTAAATACTCTTGTTGTCCAAGACATAAGGAATTTTTCAGGCCCCTTTTATAATAGTTCTTGCCCATTTTCTTCAGGGTCATCTTCCTAATGTACTCCACAGTGTTATTGTTTTTTCTCTCCTCATGCAGTATTCGACTGACCATAGATCGAGGGAAGCCAAATTCTTTCAAAATGGTTTTATGGTTCTTTCCAGCTCATGAGCATTAGCAATCATACATTCATAGACAAGCAGACGGAGTAAATTTTGGCTTAGGGTGTGGTATGACAGTACATTGTTTTATATTTGGTTTGAATGAAATGTGTTAATGGAAATAAGGTTCTGAAAATTTAATTACCTGTGGGATTTGACTCTGCAGCAAAATACAAAATTTTAAATTAAAATAAAACCACCAAAGCAGTTAGCGTCAATGATGCACAGATGTTTCTGCAGTGTCCTGGGTCTTCCTTTGAAAACTGTGAAATAGAATCTTAGTGTGATGAGCTTCAACTCTCATCTCTTTTTTTACCACACCACTATTCCCCATTCTAATACTGGCATTTGACCGTACCAGTAATATATTTAGTAAGCACCTGTGTAATTTCGGAAATGTGTTCTTTCACTGTTAAGAAACTGTGTTATTCATTCATGTGCTGATATGCATAAATAAGAAACAGATACAGGTATTTTCTAGAAGCCTAATTAAAAAACGATTACCTCCTATTCGTGAAAATGTCTATATTCTGATTTAACTTGGCTGCAGAGAATTTTGCTGAGAACGCATTGAGGTCAAATGTACTGATTCCATAATACAAGGAATTGAAAAGATACCAAGAGAGGAAAAATCTATCAGATAAATTCCAAAGAACGTCCAAATTGCTTCTTTCTTCATAATCATTATTCTTCTGTTTTTGTTTGCAGCCCACTCCCTATGGTATTATTGAAAAGAAGCCTGTGATATATCCAGTAAGTTGTCTTCTTAATATTCTGTGTAGCATCTGTTTACGTATTTTCGTATTCTGATTATTGTTTTTTCATTTATCAGGGAGACAGGATGGAGGAAAAAGGAATTCCCCCACCACCACATGGAACTGCAACAGATTTACCATTTTGTGAGGACTGAGAGACTCTTAAGACCTGCAAAATGAAAACACTTACTTTATTGTTTCCTATATAAATGAGTATATAATTCAATAAGAAACTGAATGATTTTGGCTAATGTGCGTATATGTGGGATGCAATGCTATGCTGGGATGGTCTCTAAAGGTAGTCACTAATTGTGTATAAATACTGAATCCAACAACGAAGTATTTTGGTTATTGATAGGCCTTAGAAACATACAACATAGAAGCAACATTAAAATATAAATAAAATGAAATAAAAGATGTGCATAATAGCCAAAGAAGATAAACTTTCTTCATTCAGATAAACCACTTTGAACCCTGAAGCTATTCACTTTAAAGTTTCAGTGAGGAGACCATCATAAATATATCCAGAACAAATAAACAAGAGGGTTAGTGCTTACTGCTTTACTTGAAGAAAAATAAATTTAATTAATTATAGTAAGGGCCTGTTGACTTTTGATGGCTGTTAAGCAGATTTGACATTGAAAGAGTGCCATCAGCTAAAAAAAATGATTGGGATAAAAATAAATTAAGGTCTGGGTATTGTACCAGAGAAGAAACCTCTAAGAGAAAGTCATTACTCTAAACAAATCCTTACCAAAGCACCAAGCCATTTGCAGACAAGCAAACTCAAGCTGAGATTCAACCAGAGGAAAAAATGGTCAAGAAACCCAAGCACTGAGGTACATTTATGAAAGGAAAGTCACTGATACAACAAAGCATGACAAAAAAGACTTAAGTTGGATAAAAAACTTACCAATTCCCCTCATTATCTTCTGTTGTAATTACAATTGACAGTAATAATGATAGAGAGAATGGCACCACAGAAATTAAACCTTTCAGCTAGTTACCAACTAACAGATGGTCTTTGTTTTTATGTCTGGCACAAATGAGTTGGTTGAATGTCTAACTCAAAACTCAGTTTGAATGTCCTTATTCTACCAAAAGAGAAAGAAGGGCTCTTGACTGCATGATCTTAACATGTTTATTAATAAAAACTTGATCAAAATTGGAGTTCAGTGCAGACGTTCCCGCTGTCCTCTTCCTTTTTTTCCCCTAATCATTCATTCATTCATTTAATTTATATGCCATCCAACTCCCAACATTATTTACAAAAGGTTAAAACACCTAAAAGCAAGAAAAAACATAAAAAAGAAACAAAGATGGGAATGGTAACTCACCAGATGGGGAACAAAGCAATGAGGGCTTCAATCATACTTGCCAAATGCACAGGCAAGGGTCTTCTCTCTGACGTCTCAAAGGTGCTTCTTCAAGAGGCAACTGGACTTTCTGGTTTTTCTTTGAAGAGGTTTCGCTTCTCATCCAAGATGCTTCTTCAGCCTCAGAGCTTGGATGAGAAGCAAAATGTCATCAAAGAAACACCAGAAAGTCCAGTTGCCTTTTGAAAAAAGCACCTTTGGGACAGCCATGACCTGGATGACTGAGAATCTCCATAGACATTTCTCTCTGAAACTTGGAAATTGAGTATTTATGCTGCTTTGTATTCCTTCTGTTTCCTAAGGGAGTTTTCATTCTTGGATACTTTGGGAGAGGGGTGTGTGTATGTGTGGAGAATCTGTTCGGGCACTGGCAGAACTTATTTGGAGTGGGATCACCCCTCCCCAATTTATCTCAGGTTATTAGAGTTCTGCCTTGGGTGGCAGTGTCATGCTCACAACCTATGTGTGAGGCCTCCAAAAGCCTGGGAAAAGATGTTATTTTCAAAATGTGATAAATAAGAGAAAATAAGTACTTTGATTTCGGTGAAGGGGTAGCTAAAAGCTGAACCCTATTTTCTGGAATGCCAAAGATTTCAACAAGACTTCCATCTCTGCAATGAGTTTTGATAGGATGGTAGCCAGGGGTGATCCTACACACCTATTTGAAAGTAAATTGCAGAAGATCTGGCTCGTTTAAAAACCTTGATGTTCTTGGCAAGATGGGGAAGAGCAGGGATTAAATCAGGACAATGGAATGAAAACAATGAAGAGCGATCTATTTTTGCTGGAGACCGATGGTGGACGTTATTTGTCCCTGCAGTGACTATCACTAAATGTTGTATCTTATGATTTATGAGGAATGTATTTTTACAATGATTATGGTTATGATTTAACATTTATTGCTTGTATGTACATTGAGAGCTTATCCACCTGAGACAAATTCCTTGTGTGTCCAATCACACTTGGCCAATAAAAATCCTCTTCTCTTCTCTTCCCTTCCCTATCCTATTCCATCCCACCCCATCCTATCTTATCCTATCCTATTCTACATTTTAAATTCTATCTCAACTCCGTCTAATTTCAGGGGATGTCTGGGAATCTCCTTTCCCGAACGGGAGGGGGGAGGGAAAGGCGGAGGCTTTGGCTCTCTTAATAAAAACGGCTCTCCCGCCTTTAATTATTTATCGCTCCGCGGACATCGCTTCCTGAGGGCTTCCTGAGCGAGGCGAAAGCGGGGCGCGAGCGGGAGAACCTGGGCATGCCAACGGTAAACCGCCGAGCTCTGGAATGGCTCTACTGGCTGGTAAGGCGGTGCTGATTTTTTTGAGGGGGGGGGGGCTCTCCCGCCGCCTCCTCCCCCCCCCCCACTGCCCGCCAAAAATTGGTGTTTGAGGGAGCGGGACACGGCACCTCCCTACAAAGAAATCCCGCAGCTCAAAAGCAAGGAGCGATGCGGGATCATCCCCATCAATTGGGGTGTGTGGGAACTCTCTCTCTGTCTCGGAAGAACGGGCTAGGACTTCACACACACACACAGGTTTGCCATTCACTCGACACTTTAATTTAAACGGATTCACCCAATGCGAGAGAGACCCCGTGTGGTTACCCCCTCAAATGTTAGGCGTTACTCTTAGCGTGTATAGCAGTCCTTGAATATACGCTCGCAACTTTTAAGAAACATACTAACCTAGTTGGAAAACAAGCAATGTAACCCATAAGTTTGGCCACTTGGGGAATGTTACTTAGAATCAGGGTCTTCTATTATTCAGGCATTGCATGTAATCTGTGCCTTTTATTGTTTGATCCCTTGCTTTCTAAATGTGTGCTTCATTGATTTCTGTACCCTATAAATGGCCTTTGACACCCCCTCTCCCCTTAATAAATGTTTTTTTTTTTTTGCTTTGCTTGAATTACTTGGTCATTTTTATTTTCTGCTGAACAAAGAAGCCCCTTTCTCTCTCCCCCTCCCTCCCCCTCTCTCCCTCTCATATTCAGGGATCAGGTTCACACTAAGGTTTTCCATGGAGGTCTCCAGGTTGTCTGAACACAACATTAGCTCAGCCTCCTGCCGTTGACATTTGACCAACTCTCCAATTATAATGATACTGGCATTTCTCATCCCCTTTTTAATCTCAATAACTGGATGTCTATAGAGGAGCTGTATCAAGAGTTTACAGAGGTGTCAAACTACAGTATAAATCAGAAGCTGAGATTGTACAGAATAGATGACTAACCCACTTTAGGTCATGGCTTCTTGCCTTTCTGCCTTTCTCTCCCAACTTTAATCAAAGATTAGGCTTTAGTTAAGTCTAAACAAATACAGGCTTTCATTTAGTCCTTTATAATAATGTTGTTTCCTCAAGCCATTTGCATGCCTGGCAACCGCCTGGAGAAGACGCTGTGGTTTACTTGGCAACGTTTTTAGAAATGGGCTTGCTGGTTTCTCCTTAGGGCTGAGAGAATGAAGATCACCCAGTTGGCTTCCTGCTTGAAATAACACTAGCACTGTCTCTGTTTCTTTAGGGTGGGCACATTTTATGTCTGTGTTTATCAGTAAATTTCTGGAGGATTTGAAATTTAATCCACACATTTTTCTGAATCCCTGCTGTGCAACAGTTGCAATCATTAAAAAGCCTGTCCAATCCTTTCAAACTGAACTGTAAAAAATATAAATTCCTAGGAAAAACAGAATAAAACATTAGGTGAAGTCTTATGAGCTTTGTTCTAATTTTACCCTAAACATCTGAAATAAGCACGTACTTTTTGGCTTTCTTGTTAAACCATGTTTACCTATTATTTTAACCCTCAAAGGGATTACATTTTGGGTTTTTTTTTCTGCTTTTGATACTTGACAACTGTCTGGAGTTCCTGCCCTTTTTCTGCCAATATTTTACATATACTTTACCATTGCTGCTTTCATGGGACCGCAAGAAAAGTGAGTGGCCTAAAATCATCCAGTTGCACTCCACACCTAAGGCAGGACTAGAACTCCTAGTCTCCTGATTTCTAGACTGGTGCCTTAACCACTGGACCAGGGGTGTCAAACTCAATTTCATTGAGCACTGCATCAAGGTTGTGTTTGATCTTGGGGGGCCAGGGTGGGCATGGCCAGCTCAACTTCAATTGTGTTGGGGGCACTTGTGGGGTCCAAGTAGTCTACCAGCAAAAACGGGGTCCCAAGCTCCATTTTCACCTGCAACAGCCTCCTGCAACTCTCTGCCAGTGAAAACAGAGCTTGGGAGGGCTGACCACAGGAAAGCATGGGCTGGTCCTTCACTGTATCCAGGACAGCCCCGCAGGTGAGATCTAAGTACCCCACAGGCCAGATCTGGCCCCTGGCCTTTGAATTTGACACTCCTGCAACTAGACCAAACTGGCTCCAATTCTGGCTTGCTGGGATTTAAATTAGACCATTATGTATTGTAAACTATGCTTTATAATTTAGCAAATTAAATGCATCAAGCAAACTATGATTCACTCAAGAAAAGTGGTTAACATAAAACTTATTTGTGCACAATAATCACTGTGGTTTTGGGGTGAAGGTATTGGACTAGGATGCAGAGAATCAACTTCTGATTCATTCTCAGCTATGGAATTTCACTATATATCTTTAAGGCCAGCCATACCCTCCCAACCTAACAGGGATAAAATAGAGACCCTTGTGGAAACTCTTGTGGAACTCCTGTGGAAAAGGCAGAATTAACATTTAATAAATAGCTATAGTACATAAGCACAATCTCATATGAACCTCTTAAGTTCCTGGGTTCTTGTAGGTAAGTTGCAGATTTGATTTGGGTGGTGGAGATAAAATAAGTATAAAGAGAGGCTTGACATATCAAATGTAAATTCATATTAAGAAGGGTATTTTCTTCGTTTCTTTCACAGATTCTTCTTGCTATTGTATTGCTTTCGTGGGGCTATGTCATTTACGCAACCCGAATAGCAGCCAAGTGGCAATTGAAGGAGATGTATCCCACACAAGCCCAGAATATTTGAGATATCTCCAGAGTGGAATACCACAGAAATACAAGCACATTCTATAACACCATAAATAATAATCTGCAAAAACATGAATTCCCAACTGGAGTGGTTGAGCTGCACAAGTATTATTGAAGCTTCAGAAATGCAGATAAAGATATCAAAACAGTTGAACATCTGATATGCAGTACTATTAACATATAACTGAGAAAATATTTTTGAATACAGTTTTTAAAAAAGAATTTTATGTTTTCCACTTTACTGCTTATTTCAATATGTTTCAGAAGAGCAAGGCTAACTAGATTCAAGAAAGTTTGGTTTGGTTTTCAAGTTAAAAGTTACTCTCCTACACAATGCTTTTAATGGTACAGAACTAAATGCCTGAATAGCTATGGAAGGATTGGCAAAAAACGTATATGGTATCCAGTGAGAATTTGAACTTAAATGGATGATCAAGCTATTTGATACTATTCTGAAGAAAAATCCTCATCATACTGGTATGTTTCATTAAATATATCCATTCTACAATGTATTGTTAAAAGCCAAGGTTATCTAATTAGGGACATTTTTAAAGGACTATTTAATTTTACTTAATAAAATTTATGTAAATTAAATGTAACTTTATTTTATTTTTTGCTTCACTTTATTATATCAGTTAAAAGAATTGTTTTTTGAGTGCACTAATTGAGTCCTTGATAGCCAATCTATAATATTTTGAATTTACTTGTCTAATTTCATCTGCAGCTTCTATAAAATCCAAGGTCAGCTACTAAATCAGGAGTACTAATAGATTCAATAGAAGTGCCAATGCTACCTGCAATACATCAAAAAGTTGTCCCCAAACTACAGACCAATTAATCTGTAAGTATAATCAGTCAGTTGTATATCAAACACCTGTGTCAGGGCAACATTTTGACTTTTGGCTGGGGCATTCATTTTTATTTTCAGCCTTTATTGGACAGGAAAACTCCAAAACTCATCTAGGTTTATAACCAGCATTAATTGATCCTTGATCCACATTTAACCTGATTTTAAAACAATGTTTGGGCGTAAATTATGATCTTGATGTCAAAATAACGTGAACGCATATATTGGGGTTCACTGCAGTAGCCAAGGACACCTGCTTTAAAAAAAAATCCAAATTATAGGGGCTAGGCAAGAATGCATCCTGGCTCCATTATTGTTCTATACAGTATTAATCCATTTGATGCTTATTTAGACTATCTTCCACAAATTTTGACCATTTTATATAGGTGATGGATAATTCTAAAACTCCTGTCCTCATTTAGTAATCACAATTGGGACAGACAACTCAGTTGTTGATGTGCTTAAGATCTTACTTTGCCAATTTCCTTTGTTTTACAGACCTGCGAATGTTGCAAATGAGAGGATTGGTTACACTTTTTCATTGCTATCATAACTGAACGGTTGCTGCACAAGGCAGATGCCAGACGAGAACTACCTGTAAATCTACCTGTAGATTTAGGAAGTGGTATATGCTCTTGTTAACTCCTGTGATAACCTTTCATTGCAGATTAATGATAACGACAATACCAAAATGCTATTCACTAACAAACACAAGAGGGTAAATTATCACATGATCAGAGTTTGTTACAGGTAATCTGACCCAGAAGTATATCAGACAATGATTATTTGATAACGAAACTAAGGCAAGTCTCATTCTACTGATGTCTTCTTAGAAAACCAGGTATTCAGATATTGGAGACCTTAATTTGATTTTAATGCCTCTAGCATTAAAGAAAAATGAATGGCAGTTCAGGTTCTTCTAAGCCTTAATCAAATCAATAGTTAAGGAATGGAAGGAACAAAAGAAAAAAGAAAAAAAAGGAGAAAAAAAGAAATTCTTTAGGTTCTTCACCACCTTAATCCAATTAAAAGGTCTCAAAAATAAAAAAAATAAAAACATAAAAATGAACCAAAAGTATAGATGGAAAAAGGAAAAAATCCCAAAGAAGGGGAAAAAAAAGAAAAAGAAAATTTTTGAGGCTTTCCCTTTAAAATAAAACGCAAAAATAAAAATATTACAAAAATAAAGGCGCTTTTTTTTTAAAAAAAAAGTAGTACAGTAAAGCTGGTGAGGAGGGATAGCACAACTTAAAAAAAATAAAAAGAGCACACTGCACTTTATTTAATCATCCAAGGCTCTTATTATAATTCTCTTCTCCACAAACTTCAAAACCAAGCTTCAATTGTTGATAGAAATCCAGAAGAACACCTGCAATAACACTCTCCTGTGCTCTTCCCTCTATCTTATCACATTGCAATGTCCTTGAAAGGGAGTCTCTGATCTTTCTTTCTCAGCTTTCACAGCTTGTCTTAAGATATTTTGAAGCCTCTAGTTGGCAGTGTTACAAAGTTTCTTCTCAAAGTTTCTTCTCACTTTCCCCCTCCTTTCCCAGGCAAAACTTTCACCGTCTCTTCAGGACGGTTTAGGTACGTTGGGACCGTCCAGAGGCAAAGATATCGGATGCAATCTCAGACCTCCGAGATTGCATGCAGGATCGTTGTGACGTCAGCTCTGCCCCCATTCGCTCCGCCTCTAGCATTAAATAAAAATGAATGGCAGTTCATGACTTAGTAAGAATAGTCATATGAAGTTTTTAGTTGGGGGACCTACATAGTACACTAATCTAATAAAGGCCAACCATGTCTTTGTGTATCAATTATTTTATCTGGATAAATGGAAATGTATCAGATCTTAACCCAAATGAGAAATATTAGCCTATGGGTAATTTGTGCATACATTACTTTTAACAAATCAGTTCTGGGTTTAGCTTTTAAACTGGAATAAGCATATAACAAAAATTAAACCAAATCTGATCAGGGCAAGTTTTTAAAAATCTTTGGAGAAGGTTATATCATGATATGGGACTGATCTGCACTGTCATTATTTAATGAATAGACTATAAACAGAAGTAAAGCCTACACCTTTCTAATACTGAAGATATTATCCAGTCAGATAATGAAACAAACAACCAAACTCAGAAAACACCAAGCACTCCAAGGTCACATTTTAATTAATTTATTTTATAAAATGAATTATTCCTTATGCCTTACAACAAAGTTAGAAACAATAGTAAACAATAACTATTAAAAAAATGAAGGCTTTTTCATCCAGCTATATAAGGTAAACAATATGCACAAAGACACCTAAATATTGGCTAAGGTACAAAGAAAAAAAATTGTAACTAAGAGGAAAAATAAAGACTTCGGTAATACTTAACAATTGGAGCCTGCCCATTAGGGTCATAAGTAAAAAAAATGTCATCAAATGAGTAGGACTCAATTTTATGACATTTTAATTTATTAAAATTAATTTCATAAAACAAGTTATACTTTATGCATTGGAACAAAGTTCAAAGCAATAGTGAACAAGTAACAATTATTATAAAAACATTCTTCCTAACTTCCTTTACCACCATTTTGTGTCAAGAGATAGAGAGTTCTTGTGGTTGCCTCAACCATTAATTAAAAATTAAAAACTAAGGCGTTTTCATATAAAGCAAACAAGATGTATAAGGACAACTAAATGTTGGTTAAACTACAAAGCAAAAACTTGTAACTAAGAGGAAAAATAAGGTTTCCAAGAATATTTAACAAAGAATAGTACTTTAAGTTGCTTTTCTTAATTTAGTCTCCTCTTTTTCACTCCTCTTGGATCTTCTATTCTCACTGAGGAGAGACATTCATTATTCTTATGATTGGCCAGACTATCTCTGGAACCAGCAGAGGAAGTTAATGCAGATCAACCAGCATCAGCAGCACTAAAGCTGCGCAGTTGGATAGGCTGCTCTTCTTCTAAGTGCTCTTCCCATGTTATGGCAGGGTCTTCTCCATTTGGCTCCATCCAGCGCATTTTCAGGGTGACATCCACGCATTTCAGGTCCTCTTTGATACAATCCGTCCCCCTTTTCTTGGGCCTGTTGCTTCTACTTTTGCTGGTTGTGACATCTGCAACCCAGTTATGTTTGCAGAAGGGTCTTCATCAGAGCTTCCAGAAGTGTTTAAAACAGAAGATGGAGAAGCATGAATTTGCTTTAACTTAGAATAAGATGGGCCTGGCATTTCATCATCCCAGGGTGCCTGGCCCGTGTCACTTCTGAAAGCATTGCATTCAGGTACTTGGGTTTCAGTCTAATTGGGAGATGGTAATAATAGAAGAGTCAGAGTTGCTTCCTTACCTGCTAGAGCCGGACAGTCATAATTTGCATGCTCGTCATATGCATCTATATTAAATGGACATCTAGCAAAGTTGGTAAATTCATGTAAGAAGTGTTCCCTATTTTGAAATAAGAAAAGTTGTAATTCTTTAGCACATGCCTGGCTTTCTAGACCAAACTTGATTAAATTATGCATTATTATATGTTGTACAATATTGGAGAACCATGAATACCAAACAAAACTGTAAGCTCATTTTTAAACTATGGCAGCAGCCTCTGAAGGCAAGTAGGATTCCTACAGAAAATGATGTCCCTATAACCCCCACTATTGGCCCTCCCATCTATGGATCCAACGGAGGCTGGTGATGCAGATCTATGATTCAGATATATTTCTCTTTATCACATCTTGTATTAGGAATCTTTCCTTCATAAATAATTTCAGTGCTTGGGCTTCTTGGCCCTTTTTTCTTCTTGAGTCTCCGCTTGAACTTGTCTGACTGCAATGCTACCTGCCTTTCTACAGATGGCCTGGGGCTTTGATAGAGATATCTTTAGGCTTTCTCTGGTAGACAAGGTTTCCTTGCTACCTCTCTAGTACAATCCTTAGCCCTTAATGGCTTTTTTAAATCATCTTTTAGCTGATACACTCTTTCAATGTCATCAAATTTTGCTTTTTGCTTAACAGCCATCAAGAGTTAACAGGACAACCACTAGATTTAATTCAATTACAATTAATTTTTCTCCAAGCTTAATAATAACACTAACCATTAACCCTCCTGTTTATTAGTTCTGGATATTTAAAAACAATTAGTCCCTTTTAATAATTTAAACAATACAACCAAAAGACGAACAGAGGTAGATGCAAGCATTTTGTACGGACTCATTAGTATCTACATTACAACAAGGTTAAAATCAGCCTCATAGTTCTGGATATATTTACGAAGGTCTCCACACCGAAGCTTTAGTGTGAGCAGCCTCAGGGCTCAAAGTGGTTTACCTGAATGAAGAAACTAACTTCTTTGGCTATGTATTCCATTTTGTTTTATTTATCTTTTAAAGTTGTTTCTATTTTTTTAATTATGAATCTGTATCTTTAACATTTATTAAACATACAAAAAGCAGTTTTCTAAGGATTTTTTTTTTAAAGGAAGGGGAGGGGCTTCACTTCGGGTGCAGCTGGAAAAGAAACTTTCCTTCTGACGTTTTCTCAGGGTGGGCTGGATGCTCAGGCTCCCCCTGAGGGTCCTGGGAATGAGGCCGGGATGCTGCACTGGGGGGCTGCCAAGGCTTTGGACTCCATTGTCTCTCCAAGGCTTTGGACTCCATTGTCTCTTCCAGGACCTGCTTAAGGGCTTCCAGCTCTTTGCAGAGTTCCTTATTCTTTTCCCGCACCCCTTTCAGCTTTCCGTCCAAGAAACTATTGTCCCGACAGGTTTCTTTGTTGCATGTGCAATCCTCCGAGCAGGCCATTTTCTGCTTTCGGCAACCACAGTCCTTGTTTCTGCAGTGCCCTCGACAGGCGCACCTGGAAATCTTCCTCATGCCTCGGGCGATTTTGGCTGGCAGCCAGTCGTCTTCCGAGTCGACTGGTTCTGAGAACAATTCTTCGGGGCCCATTTCAGACCTCTGCTTTGCACCGGCTACCCGGCGAAGCTTTGGCCCAGAATTCTTCTTTCTCATGCCTTGGGAAATTTTGGCTGGCACCCGCTCCTCTTCCAAGTCATCTTAAAGTTGTTTCTAAGTTGTATGTTTTCTAAGACCTATCAGTAACCAAAATAAAGTACTTTGTTGTTGGATTCAGTATCTATACACGATTAGTGACTGCATTAGAGACCATCCCAGCTGGCAGTGCCTTCCCGATAACTCCACATTAGCCCAAAATCATTAAGCCTCTTATTGTCCATTTTGAATCACATCCCACTGGTGTGGAAGGCACTTCTGAGTTGAAAATATTAGCTACTGACTTCACCGTTGCCCTGGGGACAGCCAGTTGAGGGTTCCTTTCATGTCCCCAGCAGAAGCTGGAATGAAGGATGGAAGCTCACCCTATCCCACAGCAGCACTCGAATCTCCAGTGAAGGCTTGCTAACCTCCAATGCAAGCCACTGTGCTGAATTATATGTTCATTTATATAGGAAACAAGTTTTTAGTTTATCAGGTCCTGGAGTCTCTCAGTCCTCAGAGTTTAGTATTTCTCCTCCAGTAGCTTATGATGGTGATGTTGCTTCTTTTTCCTCCAGCCTACCTTCCTGATAAATGAAAAAAGTTACAATATACAAATATTAAAAAAAATATATACTAAATACTTCCATGGCTTTTTTTCCCAGAGGAAAATTTGGTATTATTTATATATAAATTATACAAGAGATATTTTTCTTAACTTAGAAATCCTTGGTATATGACAAATTGGTGTAGGGCCAACAGTGCTAGTCACAATAACTTTGTATTGCTGTAAAAACTAAAAAAAAAAAAAATTACAGGTCAAAAAAGTAAATGTCTACTTCAAACTTGCATTTGTGACATTCAATATTCAGAAATGACTAATACAGAAAACATTCTAAAGCCATTTAAGCAACGAAGCAACATACCCATTATTTTCAAAGAATATTTTTGTGTTCCTTTTGTAATTTGGTAGATGCTCCCGATTGAGGAAGTGGTTAAAGATGCTGGCAATGAAGCCAGCTGGTGACTTTGGACTAGCACCTCTCTCTAAGCTTTAGGAAGGAAGGCCAAACCACTTCTGAACCACCTTGCCAAAAAAAATGGCAGTCACCTTAGTCAAAACTATTTGAAGGCAAAAATTAAATGAAATAAAAAATAAGCCTAGGTTTACCTTAATCTACAATCTTAAGATTTTTCTATACAAATAGAGGTTACAGAGAATAGTAGACAACTTACTGGATATATTGTAGGCTTTGTGGGGGGGTAATATCTTGGGGAGTAGGCTGCAAATGAAAACAGAAGAATGATTATGAAGAAAGTAGTAATTTGGACATTCTTTGGAATTTATCTGATAGATTTTTCCGATCTTGGTATCTTTTCAATTCCTTATACTATGGAATCTGTACATTTGACCTCAATGTGTTCTCAGCAAAATTCTCTGCAACTATGTAAAATCAGAACACAGCCACTTTCGCAAATAGGAGGAACTCATTTTTTATTAGGCTTCTGGAAAGTTACACAGGCACTTACTAAATATATTACTGGTACGGCCAAATAGCAGTATTAGAATGGGGAATGGTGGTTCTGGTCACAACGAGATGGAAGTTAACTGAAGATCTTGCCTACTGGCAAACAAATTTTTGCAAAATTGAAGCTCATCACGCACAAAAATTCTTTCAGTTTTCAAAGGAAGACCAGATCACTGGAGAAACATCTGTACAAGATTGATGTTAAATGTTTTGTTGGTTTTATTTTAAAATTTTGTATTTGGTGCAGAGCTGGGACCAAATCAAACAATTAAAATTTTAGAACCTTATTTTCATTAACAAATTTAATTCAAACCATATATAGAATAAATGTATTGTTACACAACACTTTAAACAAAATTCACTGTTTTTTTTTGGTAGTGATTTGTTCTCTGAACTTACCATTTAGCTCCCAAACATTTTATTACCAAACTAGGTAACATCTTCAGCAGGACTTTGGGTTATGCGTCTTGTTCCACTTCTCTCTTGTGTGGTGTTATGGTCAGTACATCATGTGATTGGCTTGGCACGAAATTCAGCTGGTGAGGGGGTGGTCGGTTTCATTGTCGATTGTGAACGGTCTTGTTTCTTATAGGATCATATGCTGGTTCTAAATCAATGTGTTTGTTGATGGATCCATTTGTAGAGTAGTAGAGTTCAATGAATGGTGAATTTTTAGCATGGCTAATGATTCTGGCTTCATCCTGGTTGAAATGGGACTTTGTTCATTGTCGATGTGGCTCAAGATCAGAGACTTCTGGTTATGTCAGTTGATTGCCAGTTGGTGTTCATGAATTTTGGTTTTTAATTGTCATCCTGTTGGTCCAACATAGAAAAAGAATATTTTAAAATACTTACAAAAGCAACTATAGCACTCAGGTCATAAAGCCAGCACCAATGATCCTCCACAAAGCAGCGATTAAAAACAACCACAGCAACTGCAAAATCCCTGGCTCTTTACTGCCTATGTGACCAGAGGGGGTAAAAAACCCAAGCTGAATCATATGGGACTCCAAAAATTATTTTTTGCCATTTTTTTACAACTTTCATTTCTTTTTGGTAAAACAAATTATTATTTATGCCTTACAACAAAGTTAAAAATAGTAAACCAATAACGATTATTAAACATTACAAACTACTGTTTTCCCAAAAATAAGACCTAACTAGAAAATAAGCCCTAGCCCAATTTTTAGAATGCTCCTAAGCCCTACCCCCAAAATACAACCCAGTTAAGTTCATCAGAGATGTGGTCAGCACCGGAGGTGGTGAATGTGCAGGGGGTGGTGTCTGGTAGCAGCCACAGCCTGCACAGCACAGGTGAGTTGATTACCTGTTCAAGCAGCAAGTGGAGGCAGAGGTGGGGGGGAAAGCAGGTGATCCATATGTGCTGTGCAGGCAGGAAAGCTGAGTCAGTGGCCGGGGTGGGTGGGTGGCTTGCTTGTCTTCAAGGGCGGCACTGGCAGCAGATGGAGGTAGAGGCACAGGGGAGGCAGGTGATCCTGACACGCCATGTGGCCCGCAGGCAAGCCAAGAGATGGTGGGTGAAGTGGGCAGGCGGCTACAGGACCTTCATCTTTGCGTCACTCCTCTTGCCTGCAGCCCATGTGGCAAATCAGGATTTCCTACCTTCCCTCCGCGCCTCTGCCTCCATCTGCTGCTTGGACAGGTAATCAAATCACCTGCACTGCATAGGCTGTGCAGCCTGAGTGCCCCAAGGGGCCACCGGGCTGCAGCGGATAGTCAGCTCCCACATGCTTGCTGCCTCTTGTGCACGGCTGGGGATGAGGTGCCCAGCTGGGCTGATCACCCTGAAACTGTTTCTCCAAAAGTAAGCCCAAATCCATCTTTTGGAGCCAAAAATAAATAAATAAATAAAGACTGGGTCTTATTTTGGGGGAAACAAAGTATAAAAACTAAGGTCTTTTCCTAACAAAAGATGGAGAGGAATTGGTAGGATTTTTATGAGACTTCATTCTTTTCCCCCCCTTTTTTATCATACCTTGTATCAGTGACTTTCCTTCATAAATACTTTCAAAACTTTGGCTTCTTGTTTTTTTCTTCTTCTTGAGTCTCCACTTGAGCTTGTCTGTCTGCATTCCTAGTGGCTTTTCCACAAATGGCCTAATGCTTTGGTAAGGATATCTTTAAAGCATTGATTTCTTTTGTAGAAGAGGTTTCTTCGTTACCTCTGTGGGTCTTCTCCTAGTAATTGCATTTTACATTTCCTTTTCCCATATATCTTTCCAGAACATCCTCTATCAGGACACCTGGAAGTTCCTGATCTGTTGCGAGATTGACTTCTTGATCTGCTGCCAAACAGGTTTCTTGATCAGTTTTTTAATCTATATCTTTCCTAAGGCTGACTTTCCATATCAGATCTGGAATATCACTTCAGAAGACTCTGCATTCTGTAATCTGGGTTTGTAGGCTGCCTGGAATACTGTGCTCCAGCCTGAGCCGTAAATTTATCTTTAAAAAAATATTCAAGGATATTTTCCCAATTATATGTTATTAGTGTTAAGTATCAGAACATTAAACCTGCATTTCTGAAGCTTCAATGTTGCTGCTGCAACTCAGCCACTCTAGTTTGGAATACATGGTTTTGCAGATTATTATTTATGGTGTTATAGAATGTGCTTGTATTTCTGTGGTATACCACTCTGGAGATATCTCAAATATTCTGGGCTTGTGTGGGATACATCTCCTTCAATTGCCACTTGGCTGCTATTCGGGTTGCGTAAATAACGTAGCCCCATGAAATCAATACAGTAGCAAGAAGCAGCTATGAAAGAAAAGAAGAAAATATCCTTCTTAATATGAATTTACATTTGATATGTCAAGTCTCTCTTTATACTTGTTTTATCCCCACCATCAAAATCAAATCTGCAGCT
Organism: Pseudonaja textilis; assembly: GCF_049901715.1. Lineage (NCBI taxonomy): Eukaryota > Metazoa > Chordata > Lepidosauria > Squamata > Elapidae > Pseudonaja > Pseudonaja textilis. Next base: position 176,558,521 of record NC_141991.1, read on the forward strand.
TACTTACAAGAACCCAGGGGCTGAAAAGGGTCATATGAGATGGATGTCTTACTAAGACCTTATGTACTGTAGTGCTACAATGTAGTAAGCATTCATTCTGCCTTTTCCACAGGAGTTCAAGAGTTTCCACGAGGGTCTCTATTTTATCCCTGTTAGGTTGGGAGGGTATGGCTGGCCTTAAAGATATATAGTGAAATTCCATAGCTGAGAATGAATCAGAAGTTGATTCTCTGCATCCTAGTCCAATACCTTCACCCCAAAACCACAGTGATTATTGTGCACAAATAAGTTTTATGTTAACCACTTTTCTTGAGTGAATCATAGTTTGCTTGATGCATTTAATTTGCTAAATTATAAAGCATAGTTTACAATACATAATGGTCTAATTTAAATCCCAGCAAGCCAGAATTGGAGCCAGTTTGGTCTAGTGGTTAAGGCATCAGTCTGGAAATCAGAAAAGTGTGAGTTCTAGTCAGTGGTGGCATTCAATTTTTTCTACTACCGGTTCTGTGTGGGTGGCTTGGTGGGCATGGCAGGGGAAGGACACTAAAATCTCCAGTCAGAGGTGGTATTTGCCGGTTCTCCGAACTGTTCAAAATTTCTGCTACCGGTTCTCCAGAACTGGTCAGAACCTGCTGAATACCACCTCTGGTTCTATTCCTGCCTAAGGCATGGAGCCAGCTGTGTGATTTTAGGCCACTCACTTTTCTCTCAGCCCCATGAAGGAAGCAGTAGAAAACTACCTATAAAATATTGACAGGAAAACTGCAGGAAGTTACCTGGAATCAAAAACTCAGGGGGTGGGGTGGGTAGTATTTCCCAGTTAGGTTTATGTTTCTTAAAACTTGTGACTATATTCATGAACTTTCAGAATACATATATAGCTTTCCATATAAATTAGGGCTTCTGAAAATTTTTGAAAGGAGGCAAATTTACAGGTAATCCTCAACTTGCAACCACAGTTGAGCCCAACATTTCTCTTGCTAAGTGAGACACTTGTTAAGTTCTACCCTATTTTTATGACCTTTCTTGCCATGGTTGTTAAGTGAGTCACAATTGTTAAGTTAGTTACATGTTTATTAAGCAAATTTGGTTTACCCATTGATTTTGCTTGTCAGAAAGTCACAAAAGAAGATCACAAAGACACTGCAACTATCATAAATGTGAGACAGTTGCCAGTTGTCTGAATTTTGATCACACGACCATGGGGATGCTGCAACAGTCATACATGTGAAAAATAGTCATTAGTTGTTTTTTTCTGTGATAGTAACTCTGAATGGTCACTAAATGTACTAATATAAGTCGAGGGCTCCCTGAAGTTGCTGAAAAAGCAAGTTCTCATCTATCAAAGAAATGGCCTTGGCTAAGAAGACGGAAAACGGGTTCTCTGAAGGTTAAAAAAAAAAAGAGGGCTAGACCGCCATGTTAAAAGTGCTAATATTACCTTTAAAAATGCTAATAAAAATAATACTAATAACATTTGAGATAACGAAATACCACGCGGGGGTCTCTCGCACTGGGCGAATCTCTTTATTAAAAAATGTCTACAATCTGGAGAGAAAGAAGAGCGACACTGGAGACAGAAGTTTGGCTTCAGCCGGCATGAGGGGAATAGTTTTCAAGGGAATGGTGCGGGAGTCCCAGGCCCCTTCCTCCAAGACAGAGAAACACGGGGAGAGCCAGTCCCCACCCCCACCCCCACCCAGGTATGGGGCCTATCTGGCACCGGTCCTTGCTTTTGAGCAGCGGATGCGGGATTGAGCCAGTAAATCGGCCTCCCGGGATTTCTTTGTAAGGAGACGCCGTGTCACGCTCCCTCAAAACAACAAAAGAAATGGCGGCGGCGTGGGGGGAAGAAGGAGACAAAGAAATCAGCATCGCCTTACCAGCGAGTAGAGCCATTCCAGAGTTCGGCAGCTTACCGTCGCCATTCCCAGCTTCTCCCGTTCGCGGCCTGCCCTCGCCTCGCTCAGGAAGTGATGTTCGCGGACTGGCAGGAAAGGGAAGGCGGGGAGAGCCATTTTTATTAAGGGAGCCAACTCTTCCCCCGCCCCCTTCCCTTCCGGGAAGTGAGATAGATTCCCAGCTGAAATTAGACGGAGGGGCGGTCTCTTCGGTTCCTGCGAACTTCAGGGACAAATAATGTCCGCCGTCGGTCTCCAGCAAAAATATGTCGCTCTTCCTTGTTTTGATTCAGCCCTCCCGATTTAATTTCTTCCCTGCCCTTCCTTGCCAAGAACCACCATGATTTTGTTAAGATAGCCGGATCCTCTGCCATTTACTTTCGAATGGGTATATGGAATCGTCCCTGGCTTCCCAAAGTAATTGCAGAGGTGGAAATCTCTTGAAATCTTTGCAAACCTGAGATTACTCGGGGGTGAGCCTCTTCCAGATAAGCCTTGGTCGTTGCCAGTGCGGGTCTCCTCAACACACCCTCTCCCCCAAAGCATCTACGGACAAAAACTCCCTTGGGGAAGCAAAAAGCAACACTTTGCAAGTTTCATCAGAGAGAAGAACCTCGCCTATGCATTTGGCAAGTGTGACTGAAGCTCTCTTCTTTTTCTTTGTCCCCCACCCCAGTTATTCCCATCTTTGCTTCTTTTTTGTGTGTGTGTTCTCATTTATGTCGTTTTCTTGCTTAGATTTGGTAAACCGCCCAAAGTTGCTGGGAATCGGAAAGCGTATACATTTACCAATAAATAGGACAGCTTCTGTACTGAGTTCCGATTTGGACCGAGTTTTTCTCATGAATCAATACGAGTTAAGAGGGTGCAGTCAAGAGCCTTTTTCCTTTGGTGTCCGTACTGACTGCTAAATTGAAAATTATGGGTTAAAAAAAGAAGATTGGGAACGTGGCCTTTTCCCTCTTGAATGCGAGGAATGTGGACCTGCCGATGGACTCCCCACCCCACACATTGCAACAGCGATAAACTTTTGAACTATAACTCCCGAGATGCTTTGGGGGCCACCGTCTTGATCGCCGAGGCTTCTGGGAGTTGAAGTCATGGAACCGTACAAGCTTTAGCTCAGTCGAGGAAGCCTATCTAACCGTTTTCATTTTAAGCCCCACCCCCTTTTCCCTTCTAACCCGGCAAGCGACTCCTCCCCCTGCCTGCCACTTGGATTGTACATCCGGTTTGGAGAGGACGGGAAAAGCAACCCAAAGCAGGAGCAGCCGCTGCCGCGGCGGCAGGAGCCTTCTCAGCACCTGTCTCCGCTTGTGCCGCCGTCCATGTGTGACCCCGAGAGCGACGGAGCCGAGCCGCCGGCTAATGGCCGTCGCCGCTGGCACCAACGGTCCAAACCGGTTAGTGAGCGGCTTCTATTGGGAAAGGCAAAACTCTGCATCTTCCGGACACTTTGCCCCCACCGTTAGTTGCCTTGAGGAGGAGGGGAGAGCCGAGCGAGGTCGTCCGTTTCCGCTCCTGGCTGAGGGGCTTCATGCTCCGAGACTCGTTTTTAAACGGTCTCAGCCAACGGAACGCTCGGATCTTTCTCCACCCCGCCCCCAACCGTTCCCCCCCCCCATCGATAATATATGTAAATGTACGGATAAATCGAACTCTGGGTCCCTTTGCGGCCGCTGATTGGCTGCCCGGATGCTTAAATAGCAGCCCCGCTTCTCCCGATCTTTAGTTCTTCTTCGTCCTGGGGAGGCGGAGGAGGCGGCGGCGGCTTGGAGAATCTCGGGGGCACCGCCGTTGCTTCGGCTCTTTTGGATACCAGGTGGTTCTTCTTCTGACTTAGAGGCACCGTGGCCCAGCCTTTGGCTCTTTTAGGTCCTCTTTTTGGCCCCTACTCTTAAGACTGGTACTACACCACAGGGTTGCGTTTTGAGTCCCTTACTTTGTACCAGTGATCTGTTCCATGTTGCGTGCCAAAAATGTGCATGCTCACATGCCTGCACCCATGATCCAATGTGCATGTGACTTCCCCCACCCCCTGTGCATGCAAACCCACCCCCCACATGCCATATGCAGATGTGCACTCATCTTCCATGCAGGTGTCTCCCCCCTGAGCATGCGTGGCAGATACCCAACAATCAGCATGCGTGGTTGGGGTCTTCCGGGTGACCTCACGTGCTGGCAGAAGTGGCTCTGCGTGCCACTTCTGGCACAGGTGCCATAGGTTCGCCATCATGGCTCTATACTCTTTATGTTCATGACTCATGCCAGTAATACCATTACTAACTTTGCAGATGAAACAACAGTGGTGGGACTCATCTCCGGGGGGGATAAGTCTACCTACCGAGATGAGGTGGATGGGTTGCTTTCGTGGTGTGGAGACAATAACTTGGTCCTCAACACCAATAAGACCAAGGAGCTTATAGTGGACTATAGAAGGAACAGATCAGACCTCCAGCCCTTGCTTATCAATGGAGACCGAGTGGAGCAAGTGGCCAGTTTTAATTTTCTGGGTGTTACCCTAAAAGAGGACCTGACCTGGGGTGCCCACATTGCAGCCCTGGTCAAAAGGGCCCAGCAGAGATTATACTACCTGAGACTTCTCAGAAAACAACTGAATGAAAAACTGCTGGTGACCTTCTGTTGCTGCATCAGAGAGAGTATTTTAACTTACTGATTCTTGACAAATGTATCTTTTATGTATACCGAGAGCATTTACACCAAGACAGATTCCTTGTGTGTCCAATCACACTTGGCCAATAAAGAATTCTATCATTGGTTACCCTTTCCCCTATTTGGAAGAGTTTTATAGCTCCCGCTGCCAAGAAAGTTCAAAACATTCTTAAAGATCCATCTCATCCTTTTTTTTTTTTTTTTGAACTATTACCATCTGGCAGACGATACAAGATAATAAAAACAGGGACAAATAGGCTGAAAAACAGTTTCTATCTCAGAGCGGTAACTATTTAATTCTACTGTATAGTGCAGTATTGGTGCGGTGTGGGGGGGGGTCGGTTCAATGTGTGGAGGGTGAAGGATGTGTTTATTTTTATGGTCACGGTCATGATGTGCACTGAAGATGCTGTTTGATTTCATTGTATGAGGTGCAATGACAATAAACTAAACTAAACTGTACTGTCTTCATGTATTAGAAGAGGATACACAACTTACTAATAATGACATATTTCTTTTACCAACACGAGGAAGCTCCCAGTATTATCTTACCTGAGGTAATGAGCGTGCTCCTTGCTTCAGTTTAAGGTCCAAATACTTGAACATTAGCACATTATATGGGTTATTCCCTGTAGTGTTGTGGCACTCATCGAATATCATCAGTGTGAATGTTGAAAGAGAAATATTTGTCCCCTTATTATTCAGAGAGTTCAAAAGAGTCTGGGGCGTCATGACAATAATATCATTCTGCTGAATGCAATATCGGAGGTTTTAAATTCAGTTGTATAGAATGTGAAGGATGTATTTGTGTTTTACTTTTATAGTTATAATGTACTCTGAAGATGGCATTTAATTTCATTGTACTAGGTGCAATGACAATAAAGTAAAGTAAAATTAAGATTGCCCTGACTTTAACTATTTTAGGCATCTCATACTGAGGGGAGATTCATACTGAGGGGCTCTTCTTCTGACATAAGGGCACCATGGCCTTGAAGATTACCCAGCCTTTGGCTCTTAGTAAAAGAGTTAGTAAAACATAAAAAATAAAGATAAGACAAGCCAGGCACAGGGTAGCAAGGAATCTCACTTTTGTTACCTAAGGTTAACCAGAGATTGTTGTGCCTCTTCTAAACATCAACAGTGTGGGGCCCTCTGTTCTAGGGGTGGAGAATATATCTCTAAGTGAGGAATGAAAGAACAGCCTTGCAGGAAACAAATTTAATCTGATAAATTGGTGATATTTTTACATTGTAGTTTTAAATACAAATATATAACTCATGCCAAGCTTGCATTGATTATTGTATTTCTTTTCCATTTTCAGGGCTTAATACCCCTGGCAGATTTTTTCCCAAAGGATAATTCACTCCTATCTGGCATCAACAGGCTGCATCAGACAATGCCAGAGGAAATATCTCCAGATTCGAAGTGCCCGATCTGCCTGGACATGTTTGAAAATGTGGCCTACTTGGATCGTTGCTGGCACAGATTCTGCTTCCGGTGTGTGTTGGAGTGGTCCAAAAACAAAGCAGAATGCCCACTCTGTAAACAGCCATTTCATTCCATCGTGCACAGCATGAGATCTGCAGATGACTACAAGGTGCATTCTGTGAGGCCTTCAGAAATGGAATCTTTTGCTAACCCCAATGGGAGGCGATTCCGTTACCGAACTACGTTAACAGGAGAACGTCCTGTAAGTGTTAATTCCCAGAGGTCTTCTTCTTCTCGAAGGACAATGTCTTCTCCAAATTGTGGGATCTTGTTTGAAGGGTTATCAACTCAGACAACAAGGCAGAGAGATGCAGAAATGCATCAGATGATCAGACGGCTTGCGTCAAGGCGACAAGCTAGTTTGGAAGGTAGATTTATGCGGCACATTCAAGAGCAAGAGATGATTAGCTTTCGAAAAGCTCTGTATCGTTCTGGCACACGTGTGAGAAACATTGAAGATGGAGGGCGTTATCGGGACATATCGGCTGAATTTTTCCGCAGGAATCCTGCCTGCCTTCATAGGCTGGTACCATGGCTAAAACGTGAACTTACGGTCCTGTTTGGAATTCATGGATCGCTCATTAATATAGTTCAGCGTGTAATAATGAACAATTTGATTAAGTTTGACCTGGAAAGCCAGGCATTTGCCAATGAACTACAGCCTTTCTTATTGCAAAGCACAGAGCATTTCTTACATGAATTTATAAATTTTGCCAGATGCCCATTTAATATTGAAGCGTACGACGAGCATGCAAATTATGATTGTCCGGCTCCATCACGAGAAGAAGGAAGTGCATCTGAATCTTCAATTATTACAATATCACCTGACGAAACCGAAGCCCAGGCACCTGATTGCAACGCTTTCAGAAGTGACACAGGCCAGGCACCCTGGGATGACGAAACCCCCGGCCCCTCCTATTCTAACACAGAGCAAGCGCATGCTTCTCCGCTGACTGCATTAAACACTTCGGAAAGCTCTGATGAAGAGCCCGCTGGAAATAGGGCAGAGTTGCAGATGTCACAGCAAGCAAATATAGAGGTGAACGGTGACAGTTGTGATTCATCGGACAACTGTGTAATTGTGGACTACGTCAAACCATTAGCTGAGAGAACCCCCGAGCTTGTTCAGCTGTCCTCAGACTCTGAAGTTTCAGCTGATGATGGGAAAAAGGAAGAGACGGATAAAGTGCAGCCTATCCAATTCTGCAGCTTTAGCCCGACAGATGTTAGTAGATCTGCTTCGCCATCTTCTGGATCCAGAGATGGTACTGCTAATAAGATTAATGAGTATCTCTCCAGTGAAAAAAGAAAATCAAAGAGGGGTGAAAAAGATGAGACTAAATTCAGAGGAGCATCTTCGTTGCAAAGCTTTCCTTCAAAGGAAGCCTGTTATGGATACAGTTCGTCAAAAAGAAGGAAGCCTGAATCGCACGTGCAGCATTCTGACAGAGAGCACCACAGTTCGAAAAGGAAGAGGAAGCATCGCAGTCGGGAAAAAAGGAAAAAGAAAAGAGACAGCACTAGACATAAACACAAAAAGAATAAAAGGAGATCAACCCGAGAAAAGAGTACATCCCGGTCTCTTTCTCCAAGTAGTGAAAGCACTGATCTGAGAGATTTAAGCTGGTCACGATCTCAAAGTAGAGACTATAGTGGAACGTCCAGGAGTAAAGACACCGATTATTATTTGAGAGACGATTACCCCAAAAGCAGAAAAAGAGGTGAATATGCTTTATACAATCCAAATGCAGTCAGAAGTTATGAAAGGCATAGATCAAGAAACCGGTCAAGAAGTCGATTTAGCAGTCGATCTAGCAGCCGATCAAGAAGCCGATCTAGCAGCAGATCAAGAACTTCCAGGCATCCTGAAAGAGGACGTTCTGAAAAGCCAGGTGGGAAAAGGAAATATAAAACACGTCACTTGGAGAGCAGCCAGAGAGGTTGCGAGGAAACCTCTTCTGTAAGAGAAAGTAACGCTCTAAAGAAATCCTTACCAAAGGATCAAACCATTTGTGCAAAAGCCACCAGCACTGTAGATAGAAAACCTCAAACAGAGACTCAGCACAAAAAGAAGAAGAAGCGGTCAAGAAGCCCAAGTGTGGAAATCGTTTATGAAGGTGTGTGTACATCAAAGTACGGCAAAAAGAAACCAAAAAGAATTAAGTCTACCAATCTTACCAATAATTCCTCTGCATTATCTTCTGTTGTGATTACAATTGACAGTGATAGTGATAGAGAGAATGACATTACAGAATCTAAAATTTTCAACCAGTTGCCAGCTAAGAGATCATCTTTGTTTTTACGTCTGGCACAAATGATAAATGGCAATTCTTGCCAGCTACATTCACCAGAACAAGATGTGTAATTTTTTAAAACTTTTTTTTAAGTAGATTTTTTCCTCTTAGATAGGTTAAGCCTTAGATGTAGACATAGATTTTTTTTTTAGTTTTTAATAATTACTTGTTTGCTATTGTTTTTAACTTAAAGAAAGAAAAAAATAACTTGTTTTATGAAATAAATTTTATTAAATAAATAAATAGATAAAATAAAATGTGACCTTGGGAGTCCTTTGTGCTTTCTGAGTTTGGTTTTTTTGCTTTTTTTATTATCTGACTAGGTAACATTGACAATGCTAGGAAAGTGTGGGCTCGCTCTCTTAACTATTTATTAAAAGTGGCGGTGAAGATCAATCCAGTATCATGATAAAAATCTTCCCAAACTATTTAAAAACAAACTTGCCTTAGTCAGATTTGGTTCCGTTTTTGTTACATGCTTAGTTTAAAAGCTAAACACAGGACAGCTCTGTTAAAAGTAATGTATAAGCAAATAATTATCAGTAGGCTAATATTTCTCATTTGGGTTGAGACGTGATACATTACCATTTATCCAGATTATAATGTTGACATCAGAAGGACGTGGTTGGCCTTTATTGGATTAGCATTGCACTATGTAAGTCCCCCAATTAAAAACTTCATAGGACTTATTCCTACTAAATTATAACAAGTAGATTAAGTTGGATTTTTTTTTATGCTAGAGGCCTCTTGAAGGGAAAAAGTATGTTCATGTATGCTATTTTTGTTCCTTAGCTTATGTGACAGTCTTCAAAGGCTTTAATGATTTAATCTTTTAAAACAGACCTTTTTAATAATTTAAACAATAGTCAAAAGACGAACAGGCAGTTGTATTGCATGTTGACTCATCAGTACCTACATTACAATAACACAGTTGAAAATCAGCCTCAGATATAAGATCTAGCAAGAGTGTTAATTGAGCCTATAACGTATACAAAAAAGCAACCAATGACAAGCCTTATGCCCACAGGAGGCGCAGATTGACATGAAAACAACCAATGACAAAGCTGCTTCTGCACAAATCAGGGAGGTTTTAAATGGTTAATAGCAACAGCCTCAGCAAAATGCAGGAAATGAGAGTTCCTGTGGTGTAGTAAAACTTCTATTTGGATCCGCTAGTGGCAGGGCTGCCTTATGCATGGGTCTGATGGGCACTTGCCAATGGACCCCATGAGCATAGTGGGGGCCGTATTAATCTGTGTATGCTAATCCTTCAATGCACCTTATATAAATACAGCAGCATTTATTACATTTTACTGCATTTTTAATTAATACCAACATGCAAATATATGTTTAATTTTATCGACTATTTACATTTTTATTCCTGAGAGTAGTAGTTGTAGGGGCTGCAATACATTGCTTTGCCTCGGGCCCATAATGCTGTTAAGTTGGCCCTGCCTGATGGCCTGTAGAAAGTATCTTGCAATGGCCAAAGAAGGCATTTTATGGCCATAATTTGCTGCTGCTGCTGGATTACTCAAGACTCTCTGGACCCATTTCAGAAGATGCTCCTTTATTCTGAAAGACAAACACCTATCAGTTCTGCCAATGTAATTGTCTCTGCAATTACAAATAAATCGGTAAACACAATGAGTTTTGGGGTTGATACGTTGTCCTTCCTTAATTAGGGGCAGCAGTAGCCTCTGGGTTTGATGTAATATATGAAGCTCAGCCCTAGTGAATGTTGCTTCAATTAAGGAGTTTTAATCAAGTCATCAAGCCTGCTAATTGATCCTCCTTAAAGGGCAGCTCAATAAATACCTCCTTTTTTTACTGGCAGTTGGAACTCTTGACTTTGGTTCTCTTATTTTACTATGCCTGTCAATAAAACACCTGGGATGGCCTCCCTTATGTGTGCAGAAGCAGCTTTATGTCGATCTACGCCTCCTGTGGGCGTAAGATTTGCCATTGGTTGTCTTTGTGTAATCTGCACCTCCTATGGGCATAAGGCTTGTCATTGGTTGCTTTTTTGCATATGGTGTTATAGGCTTAGTTAATGCTCTTGCTACATCTTATATTTGAGGCAAATTTTGTAACGTAGGTACTGATGAGTCACTATGAAATGCTTGCATCTATCTCTTCATCTTTTGACTATTGTTTAATCATTGTTGGATGAGGCTAGCAAAAATTTTCAAAATCAATGTTTAATAAGGAATTTTAAAACAGTTTGCAGGTTTCATCTGAATTGTTTGATACTAGGAGTTTAATTGTGTTAATAAATATGGATGCTAGTCTTTGATTATATAATATACATGGCAGCAGTTCAAGATAAGTCAAGCAGAATGAGATACACAATCAGCCTGAGAATTGATTAACTGATTAAATGACTGCAATTAGGCAACGCATGATCGTTCCATTTCCACACCCCAATCTCTCTTCCCTCTCTCCCCACATCTGCTGACAGTCTAAACCAGGGGTGTCAAACTCGATTTCATTGAGACCTTGCGGGGCTGGGTAGGTGTATCCAGCTGGATGTCACTCATTGAGGCTCTCTTTTCAGCCACGATGGCCCTCCGTTTGGGGCTGTAATGGCCTCCTGCAGCACTCTGCCAGTGAAAACGGATCTCAGGAGGGCCGCACACAGCCTCCACAAGCTCCTTTTTCGCTGGCAGAGGGTTGCAGGAGGCTGTTGTGGTCAGTGGTGGGATTCAAAAAATTTTATTACCAGTTCTGTGGTCGTAGCGTGGTGGGTGTGGCAGGGGAAGGATCTAAAATCTCCAGTCAGAGGTAACTGGTATTTGCCAGTTCTCCGAACTACTCAAAATTTCCGCTACCGGTTCTCTAGAACTGGTCAGAACCTGCTGAATACCACCTCTGGTCGTGGCCCAAAACAGAGCCCAGGAAGGCAGCCCTCCCAAGCTCCCTTTTTGCTGGCAGAGGCACCGCAGGCCAGATCCTTTGCTGTTTACAGGGCGGGCCCACAGGCCAGATCTAAGCATTCTGTGGTCCGGATCTAGCCCCTGGACCTTGAGTTTGACACCTCTGGTCTAAAAAATCCCAACCTGCCTACCTTTAAGGGAATCTTCAAGAGTGAATTCTTATAGGTTTTAGTATAAAGATTGAACTAATTATTAATAGAAAGAAATGTGTTAGCTTATTAAAATGGTTCATACTTTACCGGCATGGACATCTTTCTCCTTCCTTTCATATTCTGCTAAAATAGATGTTTCCTTATATATCATTAGCCACAATGCCTATATAAATGTTTTATTTTTTCTACATATCTGTCTTCTGATACATATGCTGTATGTCTCTCTCTACATAGATTTTTCTATGTGACGTAGTCATTTATTTCTAATGACAGGAGACTTTTTAAAAATGGAATTGCTGCTATCTATACAATAGAATAGAATAGCATAGAATAGAATTCTTTATTGGCCAGGTGTGATTTGACACACAAGGAATTTGTCTTTGGTGCATAAGCACTCAGTGTACATAAAGAAAAAAATAAAATACATTCATCAAGAATCATAAGATACAACACTAGTCATGGATTATTAATAAGCAATCAAATCATACTAGGGAACAATAAAACAATATAAATTGTACAGATACAAGCAACATGATTATAGTCATAAGTTGGAAGAGATAGGTAATAAGAAGGATGAGAAGAATGATAGTAATACAGTCTTATTCAATAATTTGACAGTGTTGTGGGAATTAGTTGTTTAGCAGAGTGATGGCATTTGGGAAAAACCTGTCCTCATGTCTAGTTGTTCCAGTGTGCAGTGCCCTATAATGTCGTTCTGAGGGTAGAAGTTGAAACAATTTATGTCCAGGATGTGAGGGGTCTGTAGATATTTTCACACCCTCTTTTTGACTCGTGCAGAATGCAGGTCCTCAGTGGAAGGCAGGTTGGTAGCAATTAATTTTTCTGCAGTTCTACAATCTTCTATTGATCGTTAAACTTAGTGTAAACACATAAGAAAAATATTCCAACAATCATAACTGATTATATTTTGATGATTCCCAGTTATATATCTCCATCTAGAACTGAGCAGATGATATTATGGAGATCCTTATTTGAAGCCTGCAAGCTAGATGGATGGGATAAATTAAAACAAGTTCAGACTGATTTCTGGTAAGAATGGCTGTGTCCTAAATGGAGGGGGTGGTTGGATGGTTCCTTCACTGGCCCTGGAGTGGAGCCACATGTTCCTTGAAACAAGAATTTATTTATTTATATTATTATTTTTATAAACCAAAGCTGTAAAATATACTCCATCCTCTTATTTCCCCTACAACAATCCTGTGAGGTGAGTTAGGTTGAAAGAGAGTGACTGGCCAATGGTCACCCAGCTGGCTTTTATGGCTGAGGCAGGATTAGAATTCACAGCCTCCCACTTTCTAGCCAGGTGTTTTAATCAGCAGGTCGCAGTGGCTGTGGTTGCAAAGGGAAGGGCCGTCTCTGGAAATGTCTTACTTTGGAATTCCTCACCTTTGGAATTCTGTCTTCTGGTGACACACCAGTAGATTTACTTGGCTAATACGAAGAAGGCTTGGGCAGTTTTGATACAGATCGAAATGGTGCTTTAAATCGTCTGGCTCCTCACTAACCAACCCCTAGAGGTACTTTCTTAGAGGCTTTCAGATCTGCCCCCATAGGATCAGGACTCCGCATTCCTAAGCTAACCCTCAGCAGATGAAGATAAGAGGCAATCAAAATTTGGCAACCAAGCAGGTCGAAATTAAAATAAAATGTTTAATTATTATGTATGTGCGAGAGAGAAGAGTAAGAATTGTGATGAACAGTTATAGGTAGCCCTCGACTTACAACAGTTCATTTAGTGACCAAAGTTAAAACAGCACTAAAAAACGTGAATGACCTTTTCCCCCACACTTATAACCAATTGCAGCCTCCCCATGGTCACCTGATCAAAATTCAGATGCTTGGCAACTGACTCACATTTATGATGGTTGCTGTTTCCCGGGGTCATGTGATCGATCCCTTTTTGCGACCTGACGAGCAGTCAATGGGGGAACCAGATGTAGTGTTTCACTTAACAACTGTGCCAAGATAGGTTGTAAATTGGGGCAATTGACGCACTTAAGAAATGCCCCACTTAGCAACAGAAACCTTGGGCTCCGTTGTGGTCGTTGAGTCGAGGACTACCTGTATTCTGGGTCACATATGGACACACCTCTTATCTGTTGAAGAGCAGCTTCTCCCCCCCCCTTTCCTCCCCCTTTTCAGTGTTTGGGAGGGAAGGGGGGGGGCGTTGAATCACGCAGGCAACCTTCGGCTTTCAGACTGTGGGGACATTAACACTCCCCCACACCTCCAATTACAGCTGACCATCCCTGGCCATCCTGACTGGAGAGCTGGGGTCCAAAATATTGGGGTGCAGCCCAGAAAGCGCTCTTAGAGCAGGGCGGGAAACAGGTCCATCTTAACATCACTATGGGCCCCAGGCAAAGCAATGACCTGGGGCCCCTACGACTACCCACAGGAATAAAAATGTAAATGGTCAATAAAATTAAGCATGTATTTATTTGATTGGCACTTCCAACAAATAAATATGTAATAAACATGTTGCTGTATCTATATGAGACAAGGTGCATTGAAGGGTTAACGTACAGAGATTAGTATGGGGCCCTTATGCTCCTGAGGCCCATGCTTTAAGACAGCCCTGGTGGGAACTGCCGCTTACAGCATCTCCCAGCTGAGGCGAGGGGAGGAACTCGCACCTGGCCATCGTTGTGACGGCCAGCCGGCCACTCTCTTTTGGCACGACAGCAGCTTAGTTCAGGGGTCTCCAACCTTGGCGACTTTTAAGACTTGTGGACTTCAACTCCCAGAATTCCCTCAGCCAGCAAATCTAGCTGAGGAATTCTGGGAGTTGAAGTCCACAAGTCTTAAAAGTCGCCAAGGTTGGAGACCTCTGGCCTAGTTGATTTCTGATTCGGCCACGTTTGCCTAAAGCTGTCCGCAGCCAATTCGGAGACCAATCCAAATAAAGACAAAAGGCTCCGCTTCGTTTCCCTGCTCAACGGCGCCTCCGCCACTCGGTTTCACTTTCCTTTTCCTCCGTTTTCTCCGCTCGCGTTTCCTGCTTTTGGGAAACTTCCTTCAGTTTCGTTTCTTATTTCTAGTCGGCTGATTCTTGAAGACTCAAGTCGGTCGGAAGCGGAGGGTTTTCATTGGACGGCCTGGCCCGGCCTCGGGAGGGGACTTTATAAGCTGCTTCCCGACGGAGTAGACGATCTTTGCGGTCGGGTTTGAATGTTTTTTTTAAATGTGGTTTTTTGGTGGGCAGGGTTGAAAGAAAAGCGGAATACGAGAAGGGGGGGGGGGGTAAAGCCATTGCAAAGCCAGAGGTTTAAGAAGAACGAGGCAAAATGACCGAGATCCAACGAGAAAATTTGCTTCGCTGCAAGGACTATATAGTGAAGACTTTGAATCCCGCTTATATATTGAGCTACATGAAAACCTGGCTGTCTGACGGTAAGTAGGAATCAGCCCGGTTTTCTATCGAAGTCACGTTTTGTTCTGATGTCCCCAGCTGGACGCCCTTTAGGAATTGTAGTGTTACATAAAGCGCAGATCTACTCTGAGCATCGGGCATCCAATGCAACGTCCCGATCCGACTGGGAGAAGTGGTTTACCAGGTGCATTTTATTTGACACTTAGGATGAGGGATTTGTTTAGGGACACCCTCCGTGTCATCTAGCCCAGAATACCCGTGGCCGTTCCTGACGTTAGAAGGAGCGCATGATCTGGCGCTCTCCAGATGTTTTGGAGACTATTCGGTTCAGATGTTTGGAACGGGGGAAAACAGATACCCAAATGAAAAGCAGATGAGCTGAAAAATGCCTCCCCCCCCCCCGTGAATTATGTTATGACCAGGCGTGTCGATTAATTGGTTGACTTAAGAATCAGATCACCTGCCTGCAATGACAGGGAGAGGTTACCTGGCTGGCTAACCAGAAACTTCCTAGTGATGTTTGGAATCCGAATGAATAAGTCAAAACTCCAGCCGAAGACATCTTTTTAAGGAATCTTACTGGGTTTTGTTTTGTTTTTTAAAAATACGTCTTTCTCACACAATCTCGGCTGCTAATTAAGGCAACATAATTTAAGAGCACAGATCTACTGACATATTGATTTCACTTAAAGGCAGGGGGTCTCCAACCTTGGCAACTTTTAAAGACTTGTGGACTTTCAACTTCCAGAATTCCTCAGCCAGCCAGAGGAATGCTGAGAGTTGAAATCCACCAGCTTTGCTGGCTGAAGAATTCTGGGAGTTGAAGTCTACAAGTCATAAAGTTGCCAAGGTTGGAAACCCCTGCCTTTAAGGCGTTGGCTATGCCTTTGCAGAAGAGGTTGGTGATGGTTGAACCAGCAAGTCGTTGAAAGGATCAAAAGGTTTCGGCGTAGCTAATGTTCAGCAAAGAACCCGAAAGTCATTTACACTACTATTTCGCCCACCGTTCTTATTCTCGTTTTTGAAAAGAGACATCAGCCTTAAAGCCGGTTCGGGCATTCAGAAAGGTGTTTGAAGCCATTTTTCCTTGCACGCGTTTTGCGGCGGCTTTGCGTGTACTCTACAGTACTTTCGAGTTGGCAGATGCGGCTTTGCTGTATGCAACATTGGCAAGGCGTTCGTCATTGGGTTTCCAAGGCCACCTTCGCAAGCGGTTTGGTTGGTTGCATCGAGATAATGGAGGGGGCGTATATTCTCCCAGCAAGGAGCGGGACCGCACCCAGCATGCTCTTTTTCTTGATAACCGGGTGGGGGAAGCAGGGGCGCTCTTGGCTGAAAGCAGTTGTGGCGGCGGGGCATGAATCCTGCCAGCAGATGGCGCTAAAACCCCTCAAGGCGTGGTCGTGTCCTGCCTCCTGTTTTAACTCCCTGTCTGAAAATTGCAGAATTTTTCGTCCTCTACTGGAGGCGAAATAAACACTGGCTGTCTGGAAATCCAGAGTCGATTTCATTCTTAGAAACAGAGAACGAGATTGAGGCATTTTCTACACGAAGTCGCGGTCTTTCAGAGTGTACAATCTCGATAAAGAGCTCTGAAACAAATTTCGACCTTCTGATAGTAATCATCTTTAGTTTCACCCAATTCATATGCTGCTTCATGCATTCCTTTTATATTCTTTAGACTTACCTCTGCCATGAGGGTTCCAGCATTTCCATCTCTCTGGTGTTCTCGGGTTTCCTCTGGTCACATTCGGTCTCCCTTCATATATTTATTTGTAATCTATTTCTTATTCATTCTCTCCACATTCTTTTCATAACACTTAACTCATTTTTAAATACAAGCCAGGTTCATTCAGAACCCTTAGGTTCAAAGGATTGATGTTAGAAAACAAACAAAAGTGAAAAGTGATTCAGTTTCACTAAAATTTTTCTAATCCATATATATATATAAAAGCAAAATACCACTCAATGCATCATCACAAAATCTCCAGAACCGTAAAGCCTACAAACTTGAAATTTGGCACCTAAGTTCCTCTTGGCTTCTAGGTGCTCACTAAGAAAGGATTTTTCAAAATGACCATCAGAGCATTAGTAGTTCATATATTATTATTAACATGCTCTGATGCTAAGGGGTTCTACTTCCCTTCCCCACCTGAAAATAAATCTGTTCCAAATGCAAAACACAAGCAGAGGAGAGGCGTTTCAGTTTCACAGTATTAAGCAGCTTTAGTACAGAACAGTTGAGCTAAGCCATGCCCAGGTTCCTTGCTGTCTCCCTGCTCACACAGCAAATACTGCTTCAGTTTTCAAACAGCCCTCAACTCTTTCACACACTGACAGGACACTATTCAGATGAATACCAATGGATGTTGGTAGGCACAGTCACAATTCCCCCCCCCTTATTTTCCTCCCCCAAAACTAAGCCCCGTCACATAGTGAAGCACAGGTATTGAGCTAGTTTAATTATGTTTAATGACATACCCTTTGTGTCAAAGTACCGTGTTAATTCCTTTGCTTTCCTCTCCCCTCTCTTTCTCTATCCCCCTCTCTTCCTCTCATTTCTTTCTCTCAAGTCCCAGTCATTCCCATGCCATAGACATCATCAGAAGATCCCATAGATACTGGCTCCCGTCTCTCATTACAAGAGTACCTAATCCCAGTTTCAATTCATGAATCCTCATCCTAGTCTGTGCATGCAAAGATTTTTAGTTTAGCTTTAGTTCATCTCGTTTATCCTCCAGGAAAACAAGGATGTATGGACATAGAATTTTTCCATTTTTTTCTCATAATAACAACCCCATGAAATAGCTAGGCTGAGGGGTTCATTGGCCCAGAGTCAACCTTGACAACTATATATTGGTTATGTTAATGAAGACTTAAAATACTAGAGCCAACAAGAACATAGAATAGATTTGTCACTGTGTCGGATTAATTTAATTATATATTTCAGCAATTGGAAGAAAGGTTTGGTAGAGTAATGCATTTGTCAGGCAAGTAATTCAAGTCATTTTAAAAGCTTGGTCTTATACAGAAGAAGAAACATACTCGGTCATATGGACAAACGTACTTTGTAGTTGGCTGTAAAATCTCGTCCGTTGATAACAACTAAGAGAGTGTGATGGAGAAGATGAAGAGATTCCTGTGCTGGTCAAATATTAGTCTTCCCTAGGTCTAACACAACCAGGCTGAAAAACACCAACCGCCCATTATCTAAACCAGGGGTGTCAGACTCGATTTCAGCGAGGGCTGCATCAGGGTTGTGTTTGACCTCAGGCCCAGAGGGGCGTGGCCAGCTCAATGGCATTGGTGTCAGGGACGCCTGTGGTGACTCGAGCCCTCTGCCAGAGAAAACAGGCTCCCGAGCTCCATTTTCAGCCATGACAGCCTCCTGCTGCCTTCTGCCAGTGAAAACAGAGCTCTGGAGGTGTGCGTAAACCAGTCCTTTGCTGTTTCTAGGGTGGCCCCACCAGCCAGATCTGAGCCTTGACACTCCTTTTTAAAAAATTTTTTTTTTAAAATAAAGTTTATTTAAGTTTCATATATTTAAAACATTTAAGAAGAAACATATAAACAAATATATATATATATATACATATATACATTTTGCAGCAGGTATTGAGCACTGGTTACATTTTTCTTTTCTTTTTTTTTCTTTTACCCCATAACATTGACTTGATCTACCTTGTTACAATATCTTCCTCGTTCTTTTAATGTTTTAATTTCACAGAATACTTTATGATTAAACGCACGTCCTTCATAGTTTCATAAATTATTCAGTTGTCAAATGTTGCTTTTTCTTCAACCATTCATACCAACAGTTCCAAACTTTGTAGTATTCACTATCTTTGTTGTTTTTTAGTAATTTGGTTAGGCTGTCCATCTCTGCACACTCGTGAATTTTTTTAATGACCATCTCCTCTGAAGGAACAATAGACAGTTTTCAATTTTGAGCATAACTTATTCTGGCTGCCGTTATAATGTGCAAGATTAAATATTGATATATTTTTTTCTATTCTTGAGTCTATCATACCCAGCAAAAAGGTTTCAGGTTCAGGTTTTACTTCTTGTTTAGTTATATTTAGAATCCAATTTTTGATATTTTTCCAAAACTTCTGAGCATATGGACAGGTCCACCACATATGAAAGTATGTTCCCTGGGCGCAGTTACACTTCCAACAGTTTGGAGGCAGGTTCGGAAACATCTTAGCCAGTCTCGGGGGTGGCAAGTGGCAATGTTACAACATTTTATAGAGATTCTCTTTGTACGAGGCTGACATAGTTAGTTTGTAATTTATTTCCCAATATGTTCCCACTTGTCTAATTCAATACTGTGGCCCACATTTTTTGCCCAAATTATCATACACTCGTTGACCGTTTCTTCTTTTAATTTATAATCCAATAGATATTTATATATTTTACTAATCAATTTCCTTTCCTCTCCATGCCAAATTTTATCTAATTCCTGGTAGGTCATGTTAAAACCAAAATGTTCTTGATCTTTTTTGTAATGAGTTTGTATCTGCGCATGGGGCCACCATGCTATCTCTTTTCCTTGAATTTGTATTTGATTCCTACCCTTTAACTTTCTGGTTTGATGTAATAGATTTTTATATCTTACAGTATTATCATAATCTAAAACGTTTGGATGTGTAACTGCCTCCATTGTAGATAAACACAGTGGGACCTTACAGTGATGTACTTTTTTTATCTTTTACCAAATAGTTAATAACACACACTCCTTATATAATGCCTTTGAAAGTACAAATGTTGTTTACTCTTTCCATCCCACATAAATGTGTGCCATCCAAATTGGAGATCAAAGCCCTCTAATATTAAGATCCTTTTATTTATCAAATTAACCCAGTCTTTGAGCCAGGTTGCTATCACAGCATAGTAGTATGTTTCAAAATCTGGAAGACCAAAGCCTCCTTTCTTTCAATTGTCCTGTAATTTATATTTTATTCTGGGTTTTTTCTCCTGCCATATAAATATGGATATGTTTATTAAGTTCTTTAAAAAAGCTTTTTTCCAACTTGACTGGCACCGTCTGAAATAAGAACAACAATTTTGGCAAAATATTCATTTTTACTATTGCAATATGGCCTAATAGAGATATTTGTAATTAAGCCCAATTATCTAACTCTTTAAATATTTGAATTGTTAATTTATCATAATTATCTTTTTTAATTGACGAGCACCTAGCTGTCAGCCCTATCCCCAGATATTTTACTTTATTTACCACCTGTATCCCTAATCTCTTTGTTAGTTCTTCCTTTTGTTCATTTGTACAGTTTTTTGTTATCACTTTGTTTTTTCTTTATTAATTTTTAACCCTGCCACCTTTCCATATTGTTCTATTTCTTTCATCAAAATGGGTGTCATTTCCAGGGGATCTTCCACTATAAATGCTATATCATCAGCAAATGCTTGAAGTTTATACTCCTCTTTTTTAACTTTTAACCCCTGATCTCTTGATTTTGTAGGATTTGTACCAGTAGTGTCTCTTCTGCTAATATATAAAGTAGGGGAGCCAAGGGGCATCCTTGTCTTACACACTAATTTATCTTTATATTATCTGTATTTTCCCCATTTATTAATATTTTTGCAGTTTGGGTATTCTATATTGTTTTAATGAATCGTAAAAAATTGTCGCCAAATTTCATGCCTGTCAATTGTTTAATAAGAAAATTCAAATTCAAATTGTCAAAAGCCTTTTGAACGTCTAAAAACATCAGTGCCATTGTTTTAGTTGTGTGTACTTCGTAGAATTCTAAAATATCCGTAATTATTCTTATATTTGTCTTCATTTGTCTATATGGCAGAAAGCCATTCTGGTGAGTATGAATAATCCTACTTAATATTTTCTTTAATCTTTCCGCTACTATTGTGGCCAAAATCTTGTCATCTACGCTTAAAAGTGATATTGGCCTGTAATTTTGAATTTTTTGTGGGTCTGATTGCTCTTTGTGAATAAGGGTTATATATGCTTCAGTCCATGACTTTGGTATATTAGCACTATCCAAGGCTTCGTTATATAGGTCTGTCATTAATTCCTCCAGTAGCTCTTGAAACTCCTTATAGAATTCAGATGGAATTCCATCCGGGCCAGGGGTTTTATTCAGTTTTTGGGCTCCAATTGCCTTTCTAATATCTTCTGTGAGTATTTTATTATTTAAAATGCATTTCTCTTCATCCATAATTTCTGGTAATTTTTTTTCCTTCAGATATTGATTAATAAGTTCTTCTGGTACTTCTTCTTGATTGTATAGATTTGTAAAAAAAAAGTCCTTGGCAATATGTGCCCTCTGCCAGTGAAAACGGAGCTCTGGAGGTGTGTGTAACCCAGTCATTTGCTGTTTCTAGGGTGGCCCCCCGGCCAGATCTAAGCCTTGGCACTCCTGATCTAGACAAAGAGATACAGAAAATGTTACAGATAATCCTTGCTTCATGACCATTCAACAAGCATTTGAAGTTATGGTGGTGCTGAACAAATCTTACTTATTGCCTGGTCTTTGAAGTTGTGGGTCGCAGCATCCCAAGGGATCAAAATTTAACACTCGGCAATCTACCCACATTAACCTCACGATACGCTTCAACGTTATTCACTCACCTATTCCCCAAGAATCCTTCAGGATTCTTGCCATCCTTAGCTGACCTTTGTTCTTGTTTTCTTCCCACTGCTGAGGAGATGTGCCTAAACTGGCCCTTCATGAGTGCAGCTGGACAAGGCTGATTGCTACCAGGGAGTGGGAAAGCATGCAAACAGGAAAGAAGTCACACATAGGAGAGATTGCTTACAAAAATGGCTTTGCCTCTCCACAAGGTAGAGAGATTGAGAGGATGAGATTACAAAAGGGTAAGTAAACACCCATTGGGGAATATATGGGCTGTGTGCATAGTGTGCTAGAGGCTGCCAATGCCAGCACATTGCTTTTGATATGTATTCCCCATTGTACGTCTGCTTATTCTCTTGTAATCACTTCCTTTCCAATTCTCTACTCTACAAGGAAGATGGGAAAAGAAAAACAACGTATTAAGTCCAGGACGATGATGAATATTGACTGTATCGGTAATCACATTTCTGAGGGACAGTACTTGTAACTTTCAATGGGAGGCAATCAATAAGTAAGAACTACTGGTAATGTGTTTTCAATAAGCAAGCACACAGAGAAACATTTTCTAAATATTATTGCCTTTGGGTATGTGGCAAACAGAACCATGGGCACTTGGAAAGCTAAAATGGAAAAGGTGCTTTACTTTGAAAGCCTATTGTTTTGCTTTGAATCTTAAGGTGAGAAATTTACTGCAGCAGTTTTGTCTACAATCTGATTTCATTCTAGAGGCTGTGGAGCAAATCCAAGAGCAAAGCAACCGGCCAACCAAGGCAGCAGAACTCTTTCTTCAGTCTATTCTACAGCTCAAGGAGGATGGATGGTTCCGTGGTTTTCTTGATGCGCTGAAAGCATCAGGTATGATTGCTTTATTACTATTATTGCTAAACTACAATCCTTCTCCCTCTAAAACTCCAATCAATGGTTTTATGTAAACAATTGCAATTTCATTGAGTGGATACCATGCAAAAGAATTATTCAAAAAGTTCTGTTTTTTTATATATATATATATATATATAGGATGCTATTCAGTTATAAGACATGAAACACATTATTCGTTGACATGTAAATATCCTGTTTTTGAAAGGTGGCTTCTTCCAAAAGCCTCTGCAAATGAGCTGATAAATTCCTTCAAACTCAGATTTGGGAGTCTGTGATCCAGTAAATTTGCTGGAAATGAAAGCTGGAATTAGGAGCTGGGGTTTTCTTCATTTTTAAGATAACGTTTACCAGATAAATGTGGTTTAAATTAATAAAGTAGGCACACTACCCAACTTGAGGGTTACTGCATGTGTTCTGTTGCTTTAAAAAAACAACACCATTGTGAGAGTGAAATTAGGGATAATTTTGGGTGGAGAGAAGCTGTTAAAGCTGTTGATTTTGGGGAACATCTAGCAATTGGGAACGAAAAGAATTTCCTTTACTCAGGGGAAAAACAATCCTTTCTTTATCTCAGAGAAGAGAAGAGAATGGCTCTATCGGCAAAAAAAAGCAAATATTGATTATGGAGCTTAGGAAATACCTCCGATCAGGAACACCAAGCAAATTGTGTGACTTTTGTGCTTTCCACTGTGGGAGAGAATCTCACCAGTTCTTCCAAAGATAAAATGCTCAGAGTTGCACAAACGAGAAACTCAGTGGGCTGCAACGTGCTTTAAGGTTGCTTGTATTTGGAGAGCAACATGCTTCCCCTACACCAGTGGCCCCCAACCTTTTTTGAAACAGGGACCGGTTTCACGATTATTCTTCCACGGACCGGTACCTGAGTAACACGAGACTCCACCGCCATTGGGATGGCTCTTCATTCAAAGCTGCCCCCCCTTCGATGAAACTAAGGCGCAAGCAGCCAAATGCCGCTTTCCAACTGAAAATCCGGAAGCACTTCCCAACCGAAAACCCGGAAGCAACCGAAAACCCGGAAGTGCCGTCAAAACAAGATGGCGGTGCCCAAGCTTTGCGGCCCGGTAAAAAATGATCCACGGACCAGTACTGGTCCAGGGACTGGTGGTTGGGGACCCCTGCCCTACACCATTGTCTTGACATTTCAGGAAATCACCTGGTATATTTTCCTCAGAGACTAGTCCTGCCTCAAAGAATTCAGATTGCATTCCTGCAAAGCAAAGGCCTTCGGCAAAGGCCAACAGTTTGTTTCATTACTGAAGATACCTCTCCAGAAACAGAGCCACTAACTTCTTGCAATCCCATGCAAGTAACCAGGATCTCAAGGGTGCTAAGAAGCTTAAAGTTGCTAATTTTCCTTACCAATTCGTGCCAAGGCCTTCAATAGTAGTTGTCCCTTCATATGTTAAGAGAAGCCATTCAGGGGCTATTTCTGCATAGGACGTACTTATTTCATCATTGGGCATACCTAATAAAGCATGTGCTAGATCAGTGATGGTCAACCTTTTGGGCTTGGTGTGTCAAAAATATCAGAAAATGCTTAACTTGACTCTGCTGGCTACTCTGAAAAAAATATTTTCTATCTCCCCCCACACCATCCCCCCCCACACCACCCAGGCCACCTTCAACAGTGGCACTCTCTGGGAGCACCGAGGCTGGGATCTATCTAGGGCAACTCCCTGTGGCCAACTCGACACAGCTATCTTGCTTGGTCCAACTCGCTGCGGTCAACTCGACACAGCCAACTCTCCCCGGGACAAGAGTTAAGCTAATGATGGAGAAAGAAATGATGGAACAGATTCACTAAATAAAGGATGCAAAAGGAAGGACAAGATGAAATTGTGAATGACAAAAATTTAAATATTTTTGTAATTATTTTAAATAATTAAATTGAATTGTTGTATTGTCCCATGGTGAGTTGGTCATGGTGAGTTAGCCATGGTGAGTGGGCCCCAGTGAGTTGGCCACAGCAAATTGTCCCATTCCACCAAGTCTGGGCCTGAGGTAGAGGACTCAACGTCAGCCCTAGTGCCACTATGAATCCTGGGGAACGATGCAGTTGTCCCCGTGGCTCAGCACCCCCAGGATCTGCGGTTCGTGCTCACTTTCATGCACTGTTCTTCTTGTGTTGACAGGCTTCTGCAGCCTACAGGAGGCTGCTCTGGCTTGCAGGAAACCTTTATTCATTCTGTCCTAATCTTAATTTTTTAAAAACAAACTATCCTTCGCCCAGCTGTTCTGATCAGACACAACTGTTTTAACTATGTTGTGTGTTATTGGTTTATTATTGTGAGCTCGATGCTGTTTCTGTGCAACTAATTTGAAATAGAAGTCTGTAGAGATTCTCAGTCATCCAGGTTATGGTTTTCCCAAACGGTGGTATTCTACCAGTTCTGCCAAGCCGGTAGTGCCGATGAGCAGAAGTGACCGAACCAGTTCTCTCCAATGCTCTGCTGTTGGGCCCACCTGCCCTCCTTGTTATGATATGTACAGAATAACCCTTGAGTAACAAGGATATGCACATGGAAACGTTTATGAGAGTAGTTATGAATAATTATCCAGCCACACACAGATATACTAAGTTGAGTTAAAGTTTACTTTAAGAAATAGCACAGTCCAATAAACGGTCCAGGTCATATACGTTTAATAGTCCAAAGAATATCCAGTTACAAAGTCTTCTTACCGGTTGCCTTTGTCATTTACAGTAAACAAAGATATCAAAGTATAAGCACAGCATAAATACAACAGAGAACCTTCGATAGCAACAGAATGTCAGAGAGAGAGAATGTCAGAGAGAGCAAGCTATGATCTCTAGCTCCCTCTTATGGTAATTTGCAATATAATCAATCAGAATATAGTATAAATCAATACAGTGATTTTGTCTTAAAGCTACAAACACACGTTGGTTTATATATTGCCAACCCAACTAATTGGTGGATAGATTCCTTACATTCCTGGGATCCCATACTAACCTTTATGTCCTGCTTTTGAAGCGCAGCTGCTTTGGGCGGCACAGCAGTGCCACGCGGCAGCTACTGAAGTGACCGGGAGATTGCAGGAGGTGAGTTGGAAAGCCTCTGCACCTGCGCAAAATGCATGTTTGGTGCATGCGCAAAGCACGCCCACCAAACCACGCCCACCGAACCGGTGGTAAACGTTTTTGAAACGCACCACTGGTCCCCAAGGTGGTTTTTTTCAGGAGGCAACTGGACTTTCTTGCTTTTTCTTTTGAAGATGTTTCGCTTCTCATCCAAGAAGCTTCTTCAGCTCTGACAGGATGGTGGGGAATGGAAGGAATTATATTCCTTGCAGACAGCTGGTAATCTGCATTCTTTTAGGTAATCTGCATTCTGCTTCAATGACCCGCTAAAAGGATGCAGAAGCTCCTTGGATGAGAAGCGAAACGTCTTCAAAAGAATAAACAAAGTCCAGTTGCCTCCTGAAAAAGCGTATTTTGGATAACTTTAAATAGCTTAAAGAAGTCAGTCAACACAGCCAACAAAATCAGAACATCAAGTTAATAAGATATTTACAATGATAAATGTCATGTATCATTTCTTACACTCAGAAGTTCAATTGTTCCAGTAAGTTGTTTCCTTCCTTTAGTCCCAAGTGTGTGTGTGGGTGTGTGTATTTATATTTATTTAGGCAGGGAGGTAAAGGTCTTTGAAAGCTTTCTGAGTCTATGGGGACCTGGAGTTTCTTACCAAACTTGATTGGTAGGGATTCTCAGCATAATTTTTCCACATTTTGGGGTGGGCTGAAACTAACTGAGAAAGGCATCAAATAAATCACCTGTTGCTTATAGTTGATTTTAGTCAGTTGCCACTTTAATTTAAATTTGTACCTTCTGTTCTATTTCTTAAGACTATACTGGCCTTTATCAAGCAATTGAAACATGGGATTTCAAGACAATTGAAAGTTTGGAACCTCACAGGGAACTGTTGAAACGAATTGAGCCCGCTATTCAGGATATTAACGTCACAGAACTTCAAGGCTACATGGGAGAATGCCTCCAATCTCAGGAATGGGAAGAAATTCATCAGGTATTATTTATTTAATTTATTTATTTTTTATTTATTCATTCTCTTATTGTTACTCTGGGAGAGGAGGTTTGAATTTTGCTCCAATCATTGATGTTTTCTTGCATTTAGTTACTTGTATTTTGGGCAGGGGTCGCCAACCTTTTGGACCTCGGGGCCCACCAAACTCATAATTTTAAATCCCGCGGACCAGAGACCCTGGGAAAATCCCTCCAAAAGTCTGCAGGAAAATTCTCCACCCCATTTTCCTACCGATCGATCATTTTTTATTTGAGAGAGAGAGAGGGGGAGAGAGAGAGAGAGAGAGAAAGAGAGAGAGAGAAAGAGAGAGAGTTTTGGCTTCATGCTAGGAAAGCAGCAGAAGCAGCAGAAGTCTTTCTTTCTCTCCCCCAAATTCCACCATAAATGAATCTTTGTGAGACTTGTCATGCCGGCACAGCCTGTTGGAGCAGGATGCCTTGCAGGTCCCAAAGACTCATTTCTGGCGGAGTTTAGGGCAGAGAAAGAAAGACTTTTGCTGCTTTCCTTGCATGCAGCCAAAAGCAGAAGAAGAAAGAAGTGGAAAGAAGCAGCCCAGTGGCCAGGTGAGGCAAGTGGGGCAAGTTACCCCCCCTCTGCCCTTTCCCCCCTCCCCTCACTATCTTGTGTTGTTCACAATGCAAGCGACGCAAGCTTTGTGTTCCCGTGGGCCATGTGGGTGGCGCAGCCTTGTTTTCCCTCACAGCCTGGATAAATCGCTTTGGTGGGTGCTTTGGAGGTGACATTTATCTGCAGACCACCAAAATTTCTTGCGGACCACCAGTTGTCCCCAGCCCACTGTTTGGCAACCACTGTATTTGGGCATGTATCTTCTGATATTATTTTCATAAAATGTTGTTGAAAGTTTTACAAAGAATATTAGAACTCAAATTAATAGCAATAGCACTCAGGCTAATTTACCGCTTCAATCATGACTTGGCAAATCCAGCATTTTGAAGTTTTGAAGAAATATTGTACCTGCAAAAAAATGCAATTATTTCGGTTCTGAATATTGTAAACGTTATGGCAATAGCACTTAGACTTATATACCACTTCACAGTGCTTTACAGCCCTCTCTAAGCTGTTTACAGAGTCAGCATATTGCCCCCAACAATCTGGGTCCTCATTTTACTGACTTTGGAAGGATGGAAGCCTGAGTCAACCTCAAGCCGGTCAAGATTGAACTGCTGGCAGTTGGCAGAGCCAGCCTACAATACTGCATTCTAACCACAGCTCCACCAAGGCTGTAATAAAGAGTGGAAGCAAGGAAGAAGAAAATGAAAAGCAAAGGTGCAGAAAGAAAGGATAAAAAGACATAAAAACCTTCCTGTTTCCTTTGCAACAAATATAAGTACACTTACAAAAATTATCTCCTACGCTATAATTACAAAAGAAAACTTTCTTTTCTATTCCGTTTTTCCCTTAATCTTCAAAAACACAAATTATAGCCACAAATTCTTCATTTTTTTCTGTTTTATGGAAAAAGTCCATAAAGAAGAGTGGAAGTGAATATTTTGAGTTTTGAAATACAATAAATAAGTACTCCCCTCTACCTCCTGTTTTTGATTTGCAGATTAGTCGCAATAAGGGGAGAAGAGCAAGTGCAAGCAAACTGGTGGAATGCCTGTATCGATCAGACAAAGAACATTGGCCTAAAATGTTCCAACACGCACTGTATGAGGCTGGATACGACGGTCATGGCAAACTGTGGGATTTGAAAGGAGGTATTGTTATATCTTTGTTTTACTCTCCATTCAGTTTCTTTCTTTCTCTAGGAAGACTTCCAGAATAGAGGAAGTTACGAGAGGCAGAATCACCATTTGGGATGTCAGTGGGGTGTGTCTGTAGTAATGGTCATAATCGGGTGATCGAAACCCCTCAGTTTTAGCTTGTATGTGCCTTAAAATTGGAAAGGCGTCCATTGTCATGCTGTTACAGGTAGTCCTCACTTAAAAAGTCTAACTGGGACCTGCAATTCTGCCACTAAGTGGAGCAGTCCCTGAGTGGGAAATCACATTACTGCAACTGTAATTTCTGGCTAGAAATAGACAATAGATTCAGTTTCATACCTTTGGCTTTATTTGCTTCCTAACTATTCCCCTGTGCTTTGGGGTGCTCAGAGTACTTGTTCACTGCCTTATATACATAGAAAGCAATGCATTCGTGCTGGAAGACACAGGCGCATTACACAAATAGCTTCCAGTACTCTCTTGAAATCCCTTCCTCTCCGATATCTTCACTATATGTGGGGAGGCAGAATGGGGGGGGGGGTAGAAAAAAAGCAAGCAATTTCTGTAAGCAATCACTTCCTTACCTGCCCTTTTCCCATTATTTGTATAATCACACTGCTTTTGATGTCTAGAAAAGAAAGCAGCTTACTCTTGAAATCCCTTCCTCTCCAATCTCTCAACTAGTATCACTTAGTGAAATGGGTGGGGTAGAAATACACTGACTATATAAACAAATGAAGTATGTAGAAATGTTGTCACTTGAGCAAGATTATTCAGATAGGTCTTTCCACAGTGTTTAAGATGGG